>NC_057396.1:0-69109 GCF_019320065.1 Cervus canadensis
CCCTTGTTCTCTTGGTAACTGTTGCTGTACGTTTGGTTTTCTGATCTCTATCATTCCTGAAATAAGTTTCTTGTACTGTAGCCTGTATATACTCATAGAAAAATCATTGAAGCACCTTTGCTCCATCAGAGCTTAGGTCCCCGGGTCTTTTTTTGTCTCTCTCTCTCTCTTTTTCTCTCTCTCTCTCTCTCTTTCTGACTGACTCTCTGGAGCGTGGAGACCTGTCATGCTAACTTTTCTGCCCCGGCTTCTAAGACCCCCTCGAGAGGGCACCTGGTGCCTTCGTGAGGGATGCAAGTCCTGTGTCAAGGACTTTATGGGTCCTCTGTGTAAACCTAGGGATATCAGCCTCTTTCTCTCTTTTATTTTTTTTATCGTTGACTCCATACAACATGGTTCTGGTCCATTAAGGGACCCCAACAAATGTCGCCAAGGAACAGGGACTCTGGTATATGTGGCATATCAGGCGGAGTGACTCAGGGACCTATTGAGGTCAGTAAGTACTAAGGCATGGGTTAAAAGGCTGGCCAGCCCCATTATTTTTCTACTTTACTTCACCATTTGTTTAAATTTCAGGGACTTCTGGTTTCATGCCAATGAATAGAGGCTTGCCTTCAAACAGTAGTTGAACATTATCCTCAGTTTCCTGATAAATGCAGTTTTGATTTATAAATTTGGCTCCAGATCAAAGAAAATGTTAAATGAGCAGCAACACAAGGAAAAAATATTCCAATTGATCTCTAGCCCCTATGGGCTCTTATTAAAGCTGTAATTCTGCCATTTCAAGGTACATTCTAGCCCTTCCAATAGTCAGCAACAGACAAAACACTTATTACATAAATATAAAGTAAATGATTAAAATTTACAAAAGGCCCAATTAAAACAATACAAAATATCTCAGAATTTTCTTACTAGTCCTGCCCCCTGGCTGCTCCAAATGCTTCTCCTCTGCCAACAGTCACAACTCCAAAAGTCTCTGCCTTGTTGGAACCTAATGAAGAGTTACGCTGATTGTTAAGCTAGATTAGAAGCTGCTTTTTCCCATACTGTAATTGGAGAAGAAACCAAAAAACAGCTAGAGAAATTACTTGCTTATGAGAATGCAAATCAGAAATGTCAGAGAGCTATAGCTGCAATTTGTGAGACTAGGACAATTATTGATTATTTAAAGGCTTGTCACAATCTAGGATCAAAAACTTAAAAGTTGCAAATACTAGCTGAAACAATGGCTACTACCTTTTAAAAAGAGAAATGAAGGATGCTTTACATGTGGAGATAAAAGCCGTTTAAAAAGGGACTGCCCTAAGAAGGCTAATAAAAAAACTCCAAAAATTTGCCCTTGCTGCCACAGAGGAATGCACTGGGCCAAAGACAGTAAATTTAAATTTGATATTGAAGGAAAACCTATTCCAAGAAACTCCAAACAGGGGACCTCCCAGGTCCCCTACAACAAAAACCAGGGGCAAACTCTTTCTTTTCCCTCAAACCCTCAACGTCCAGCAGTGCTGCCATTAATATACCAGCCCTAAATGAATTTTTCCTTTACCCTTAAGCAGTCCCTTCTAGAGTACCTACTGGACTTTTTGGACCCCTGCCCCCACAAACCTTCAGTCTTTCACTTGGCTGATCTAATTTGGCTTCTAAAGGAATTACTGTTCACCCTGGAATAATTGATTCAAATTATAAAGGAGAAATTCAAATTATGATGTCAGCTCAGATTCTATGGCAATTCAAAAGGGGGGACAAAATTGCTCAATTACTTCTTTTGCCTTACATTTCTATTAACTCCTCTAATAATGTACAGAGAGGCAGATTTAGTAATACAGATCAAAAACAATCCTTATGGACATCATTGGTATTTAAATATGTCCGACCAAATATAAATATCAAAATTAATGGTAAAAGATTTTCTGGTCTCCTCAGCACTGGATCTAATATTATTGCTATTTCCAAACACTTGTGGCCCAAATCCTGACCTATACAAAAGGTCTCTTGCCAAAATGCAGGAGTTTCTCAAACCAAAGTACAAGAAATTTATCAAAATATTCAAATCTACCCATATGATAGACCAAAAGGCCAACCTACGACATTAAGACCTTATGTGATAGATGCACCCCTTAATCTAATAGGAAGGGACTTACTTATGCAATGGCAAACTCAGATATACATTCCACATTTTTCCTAGGGGCCACTGCTCATTTAACAAACAAAACAATTATTAAAATAACTGAGAAAAATTATGAGCCTATTTAGACAAAGCAATGGCCCCTTACGAAAGAAAAATTACAAGCTACTAAAGAACTTATAAACACACAATTAAAATTGAAACATATTGAAGAATCTTGCTCTTTTTGGAACTCTCCTATTTTTGTTATAAAAAGGAAATATAACAAATGGTGCCTCTCAACAGAATTTTAAAAAGTTAATTCTTTTATGAAACCTATGGGTGCATTGCAACCAGAGATCCCATCACCTATTACTATTCCTCAAAATTGGCACAAGATTCACAAAATTGCTTCACAAGATTGCTTTTTTAATATACCTTTACACCCTTTAGACCGGGAGAGTTTAACTTTCTCTCTCCCTTATCCTAATCATTTCGGGCCTCATAAAAGATTTCAGTAGACTATGTTACCTCAAGGTATGCTTAAAAGTCCTGCTACTGCTGCTGCTAAGTCACTTCAGTCGTGTCCTACTCTATGCAACCCCATAGATGTCAGCCCACCAGGCTCCCCCATCCCTGGGATTCTCCAGACAAGAGTACTGAAATAGGGTGCCATTGCCGTCTCCATAACAGTCCTAGTATTTGTCAAACTTTTGTAGCCAAGGCTTTACTTCCTATGTGACAACAATTCCCTCATGCATATATCATTAATAATATACTACAGCTACAAAAAGGAGAAATGATATTTTTGACACTGAATGGCTATGATATTCTTTAGACTCTGGAGAAAACTGATGAAAATAAAATCTTTTTTGAAATTGCAAAACCAGTTCTTCTTGCACGTGCAGTTAAGAAAAGGTTAACTTGTTAAAATATATTTTTTTTTGGAGCTCCAGTTCTGCCTGGGAAACAAAAATAGGCCTAAGAAAAAACCTTAAGTTAACTCTTATCATGTCCTTGGGATACACAGCCCACTCTATCTAGGACTCCAGCCATTAACAAATTGGTGGAGCTCAAAATAAATAAATAAAACAAAAAGATATTTTAAATTTCAAATGGAGAACTATGCCTTTGTATCTAAAATTATCTATGTCTCAATGTATGTCTTTGTTTTTAGATAGTGTGGAGTTAATGAGCTCTATTTGGATTCAGCTTTACATGAACTGAAGGGTGTTCAATGTTGGGTATAACGTTTATTTAAATGTGAATGTGATTTAAATATAATTATTTGTTAATCTAGTTGGGACATGTCTTGAGTCATCAACATTATATAATACTTTTGTTATGCCATGGTTTGGGGTAAGCTAAGTTTGTCAACAAAAAGGTAACTCTTTATATATAACTCTTTATATATAACTCTATATACAAATATATAGACGAGATGAAAACTTTTAGATAAGCTCTATTAAAAATAATTGTATTTTTGATAAAATGATTTATTATCTATAATCTGGAGCGGTCTCTTGGGATTAGAGTGACTTAGGTTTCTGGAGTTGTACTGAACTAAGTAGTAGAAGTTTGTTGAATGGCTGGGTCATTTCCAAATGAAGTAGGATTTTAAAGCGTCAATTGCTGAACATTGGCTTACTCTTACAAGGGGTTTTTCTTGCAGAAGAGCTGAAGAGATTTTGAGCTGTTAATGAATATAAACATATATTTGTATAGGAATGGATGTATATATAATATAATATGATTTGATAAATATGTTCAATGATCTATGAAATGCTAACATACAAGACATTTCACGGTTGCTATAGAAAAGTAAAATATATGCTTTTAATAAAAAGATATAAGAAATGGCAAATAAAATGATGAATACAAAAATATTTTTTTAATTGTTGAAACATTTATTATAGAATAAAGTAGTATTTGCATAGGGTTTGCTAGGCTAGTTTTTCATTGTCGTTCTAGCTACAGCAAATGTTCTTTCTCCAAATTAGGCCAAATTAGAAACAAAAAAAATTCGGAGCAAACAACATTTAACAGAATTAACTTTGGTCAGCAGATACATTCAGACTGCAAATATATTGGAAAATGCAGTTGAAATGTTTTGGTGGATCACAATGAAAACCACAAAGTATGATATGTTTATCTGAAATAAACATTGCATTTGTTTATTGTGCTATCATATTTTGTTTTGGCCTTTTAACTTTTAGGGATGTTTAATGCTAGAATTTTAAAAGGGCTTATGACAAATGAAGGAAAATTTTATGGCAAATAGATGTAACTCATTGTCCTGAATTTTCTTCCTCTTCCTTCTTACATGTCTTGATCAATACAAATTCTTCTTTTCTAGGGGCAACACCTCTCTAAGGTAAGACTACACAACATGTTATAACCCACCTATCAACTTACTTCACGATAATGAGAACACCTAATTCTATAAAAACAGACAATGACTCTGCCTATATTTCTAAGCAGTTCAAACAATTTTTACATTCATTCTCTATTAAACAGATTGCAGACATTCCTTATAGTCCACAAACACAAGACATGATTGGACAAACACATTACACACTGTAACTGCAAATAAAAAAATTAAATAAGAGGAAATACACAAGAACACTTTTGTCTTCCTTGTCCAGAGCAAACTTTACTAGATTCTGGTGTAGTGTAGCCTTTAAGCCTATAACTATTGTTGATGTGACTTTATTTCTGTTTCCAATCTGTAAGATTCTTAAAGCAGGGCGAAAATGGCATAAAAAAGACACCGTTTCCCGAATGGATTATTTGTTTCCAAGAATATCAGAAATGTGGAATGTTCACCTTCTTTTCAGGTCTGTCTTGGAAGTGTAGTCATACTCTTTAACACACTGAACAGTGAGATTCAACAGTTGCTAAGCTGCATTTCTTTTTCAAGGACAAGGTCAAATATATTTGGATGTGAGCAACATTTCATTTGTCAAGTTGTTCTGCATCACCTTTTCAATAATTTCACTTAAGAAAATATATTTGAATGGTTACTCCTAATCCTTTGCCCCAAATAACACAAACCACAGTCAAATACCAGTCCCAAACAGATTTCTGAATGATTTTTTTTCTTTTGGACTAAAATATTTCCTAAGAATGTTTTCATCATTATCCCTGCCCTTTCTTTGTTTAACTATTGTTAATATAGCCTTATTTGTTTTAAACTTTTTAAACTTACCACAAAGAGATGTTTTGACAAAAGCAAAAAACTCAAAAAAAAAAAAAAAGTTTTGAGACATTAAAGGACACCTCCTTTCCTTTGCCCATTTGATATCAAGATGGGTTAACTAATCAATGGACATCTAAAAAACTAATCTTACAGGGAAAAGATATGCTTCTATTTCTCCAGATGGATCCAACGAGCTCACATGACTTCCTCTTCAGAAGATTCAACCTAAGGGGGCCCCCAGCATTCAGACTAGAGATGAAACAGCAAAAAACCCAAGAAGAAAAAATTCCAATACAAGCCATGGCGACATTAAAAATTTCCAAAAAACGCTGCACTCGACATCATCGACCTTATGATCTCCCTACTTGGGGACAGATAAAAACCCTTACTAATCAAACTGAAAATCTGATTTCTCAACAGGAATGCCTCGGAATCCTGAAAATATTTTTCTTTGCTATGCTTGCTTTGCTTGCTTTTGCTTCCCGTGCTCAGGCTGACCTGATTGATCACACTTATTGGGCTTATATATCGAATCGCCCTTTTTTATTGTAGGTTGTAAAATAGACAGATATAGGACCAATCATATCCACTAATGAGTCAACACATATGCCCCCTCCTTGGAACTTGGAGGGGCCCTCTCATCCTGAAGAAAAAGAAAAACTAATTAATATCGTTCTAGGTTATGAAGTCCTTCCTTTATGTATGGGCCCAACAGAATTATGTATAAACGTTAGTCGACAAACTTGGGCTTTCGTCCTGCCTCCAGAAAAGGATTTTCGGACCCTACTTGGATTATTTACTGCCCTTTCTTTGTCAGTGAACCATGTTTATACTACTGAAACTTTAGGGAAAGAATTAGGGAAAGAACAAAGAACAACATGCCAAGCGTTTACTAAAAAGAACTTTAAATATATTCCTGTTCATTGGGACAAATGTCAGGCTAAATCAGAAAAATTAATATTTTTAGCCAATCATACAATTGTTGATTGGGGACCCCACGGTATGTGGTTATCTAACTGCTCATATGAAATTAACAGTACTGTATGTGATTACATTACCCGAGCGGCACGGAAGGTTACCGATACTACAATAGGGCATCACCATGACAGAGGACTTCTTGGATGACATGACAGTGGAATGCCCCCCCCCCATCCTCGAATCGTCCTCGATAAACAGACTGGGCCTGAACAATGGGATATCTGGAAGCTTGCTGCAAGCACTGAGGAACTTGAGACTTGGACTGGACATTTCACAAAGACCAATCATAGCCATAGCAATTATTTCTTTCACTGTAATCAATCATATTTTATACAAGCCTGTGTTCCATTTCCTTTTGTTATAGCTATAGGAAACTTACAATTCAATAAGACTATACGTTCTGTAACTTGCATAAATTGCAGATTATAAACTTGTCTTAACTCCTCTATTACCTTAAAATATGATTCTCTTTTAATTCTTCAATCTCGACATAGTCTATGGTTACCAATAAATCTCCAACGGCCCTGGGAAGAAGGTCCCATGGCTGGACTTGCTTCCCAGTTGCTTACTAAATTGCTCTGGCGATCTAAATGATTCATTGGATGGCTGATTTTTAGTATTTAGTGATTAATAGCCATTTGCACCACTGCTGCTGTCACTGGTGTTGCTTTACAAACCTCTATTCAGACACATCATTTTATCCAAATTGGATTAAAGATGCTCATACTATGTGGGCCACTCAGGCTCAAATAGATGAGGATATTAAAAAAAAAAAAAAAATACAAGAACTGAGAACAGCCATCAAATGGGTTGGAGATCAATGAGCACATGTACAAAAACAGATGATGCTAAAATATGATTGAAATTCTACTCAATTTCATGTTACTCCTGTTCATTTCTATAATAGTGGCTACAACTGGAAACAAATCAAGTTTCATTTTTAAAACATATATGATAATGCCTTTCTGAATGTACAGTTATTACAAAAAAGAACTATGTGAAACCTTTTCTAATAATCTGCCCTCTTCCACTAGTATGGGAACTTTAGCTAAACAATTGGCTGATCAATTATCTGGGCTAGACCCGCATGGGCGGTTTCAGAGCCTTACTCATAACATTGGGTCTAGAACTATAATTTTGGTGATTATCTTAACAATTATATTTGTTGTCTGCTGTTGCCTTTATGCAAAGATTGTTAAAACTGAATAAACTCTGATGGTCAGAACTCTTCTTGCAAATATTATAAATAAATAAGGGGGAATTGTCAGGGAATGTTTGATGGGAGGATTCCTATGTGCTGTCTCTCATGAGTCCTTTGTCCCTCTTCAAGTGGAACAGCACGCTGCTCCCAGGGACGGAGGCTTGGGTCTCCTTTAGTAAACATTCTCTTTAGGACAAAACTGCTTAGTCTCGTTCCCCTTTCTTAAGATATGGATTGTCTCCTGACCTTGTGACTAACATTACCCCTTGTTCCCTTGGTAACGGTTGCTGTACATTTGGTTTTCTGATCTCTATCATTCCTGAAAGAAGTTTCTTGTACCACAGCCTATATATACTCATAGAAAAATCATTGAAGCACCTTTGCTCCATCAGAGCTTAGGTCCCTGGGTCTTTTTTGTCTCTCTCTTTCTCTTTCTCTCTCTATCTCTCTCTTTTTCTGGCTGACTCTCTGGAGCCTGAAGACCCGTCGTGCTCACTTTTCTGCCCGGGCTTCTAAGACCCCCTCGAGAGGGCGCCTGGTGCCTTCGTGAGGGATGCAAGTCCTGTGTCAAGGACTTGATTGGTCCTCTGCATAAATCAAGGGATACCAGCCACATTCTCTCTTTTACTTTCCTATCGTCAACTCCGTACCACAACGTTCCGGTCCATTAAAAGACCCCAACACCCAGATTCCCGTCGCAACTCGAGAAAAACCATGAGACTTCCCCCTCCCGGTGAGATGAGGCCCAAATCCCCTGCATTGCATGCAGAGCAAGTCCTTGTTACCCATCAAACATGAAAGGAGCCTTGACTTCCTTGATGGAACTCCAGAGAGTCCCCAAGAACACTGTCACAAGACTAGAGAGACACTGAGGTCCCCGCAGCAACATGATAGCACTCTGTGTAGCCCAGATCAAATCGAGATGAGGCCTGATTCCCCTGCACTGGCTCCAGAGCCATCCTGCATTCCCCATCAAACACGACAAGTGGCTTGACTTCCTCTAGGCAACTCCAGAGATTCCCCAAGAACACCGTCCCAAGTCTATAGGAACACCAAGTTCAGCACAGCAACTCGAGAAAAGTTCCGTGCACCCCAAATCATCTCTAGATGAGAGATGATTCCCTAGCTTCAACTCAAGAGGAATGCCTACATTCCAAAAGCACCTCAAGAGGAGGCTTCTCTCAGCTATAGGTATGTGAGAGGGACCCTGAGTTTGCTGCCTCAAGTGGAATGGACACTGAGATGCCCTGACTTGAAATAAGGCCGGATTTCCCTGCAGTGACTTGAATGCAGGCTCGTCTTTCATCTCACAAGATGAAGGGACGTCTGAATCCCCTATGGAGACCCTAGAGAAAGCCCTAGTTGCCCGACTCATCTCGACAGGAGGCCTCACATCCCTTCGACAACTCGAGAGGCACGCGGAGTTCAATGCTTCAAAAGGAGACGATGACTGACTCCTCCTGAAAATTGACAGCAATCCAATGTCCCTGTGGCAACTGGAAAGGGACCCTGGGTCTCCTGCCTCACCTCAAGAGACGTCCTATTTCCCTGACAAGCCTCGATGAGAATTGCGATATCTCCCTCGCAACTAGACAGGAGTCCTGACATTGCTGAAAAAACACGAGTTTTGAAGGGCCATCCCCACCGTAACTCGAGAACATACCCCAGGTTCCCATCACAACTCGAGAAAAACAATGAGACTTCCTCCTCGCCGTGAGCTGAGGCCCGATTCCCCTGCATTGCGTGTAGAGCATGTCCGTGCTCCCCATCAAACACGAAAGGAGCCTTGACTTCCTTAATGGAACTCCAGAGAGTCCCCAAGAACACTGTCACAAGCCTAGAGTGACCCTGAAGTCACCTCAGCAACACGAAAGAGCTCTGTGTACCCCAAATCTTCTCGAGATGAGAGCTGATTCCCTGGCTTCGTCTCAAGAGGAATGCCAACTTTCCACAATTACTTCAAGAGGAGGCTTCTCTCAGCTATAGGTATGTGAGAGGGACCCTGAGTTTGCTGCCTCAAGTGGAATGGACACCGAGATGCCCTGACTCAAAATAAGGCAGGATTTCCCTGCAGTGACATGAATGCAGGCTCATCCTTCATCTCACAAAATGTAGGGATTTCTGAATCCCCTGTGGAGACCTTAGAGAAAGACCTAGTTCCCCGCCTCATCTCGACAGGAGGCCTCACATCCCTTTGACAACTCGAGAGGAACTCCTCTTGAAAATTGATAGGAATCCCTATATCCCTGTGGCAACTGGAAAGGGACCCTGGGTCTCCCGCCTCACCTTGAGAGGCGTCCCTATTGCCCTGCAAAGCCTCAAGGAGACTCCCGAGGTGTCCCTCGCAACTAGCCAGGAGTCCTGACGTCGCTGAACAAACACGAGTTTTGAAGGGCCATCCCCGTCGTAATTCGAGAATATACCCGAGGTTCCCAACGCAACTCAAAAAAAACCATGAGACTTCCTCTCGACTTGGCAAAGGGATTTGAGGACTCCTGTCGAGTTGAGGCGGGGAACTAGGTCTTTCTCTATGTTCTCCACAGCGGATTCAGACATCCTTTAATCTTCTGAGATGAAAGAACAGCCTGCATTCAAGTCACTGCAGGGAAATCTGTACTTATTTGGAGTCTGGGCATCCTGATGTCCATTCCACTTGAGGCAGCAAACTCAGGGTCCCTCTCACATACCTAGAGCTGAGAGAAGCCTCCCCTTGTGGTGCTTGTGGAAAGTTGGCATTCCTCTTGAGTCGACGCCAGGGAATCAGCTCTCATCTCTAGATGATTTGGGGTACCTGGAGCTGTTCTCGAGTTGCTGTGCTGAATTTGGTGTTCCTGTAGACTTGGGACAGTGTTCTCGGAGAAACTCTGGAGTTGCCTAAATGATGTCAAGCCACTTGCGTGTTTGATGCAGAAGGCGGGATGACGCTGGAGGCAATGCAGGGGAATCGGGCATCATCTTGCATTGAATGTGGAATCTTGTGGGTTTCATGAAGTTGTGGTAAGAAACTCGTGGTTCCACTCAAGTAACTACAGGGATGGCAGTGAACCTCTGATGGTCTCTCAGGGATGTCAGGCCTCCTTTATCATTGCCAGAGACACTTTGGGATTCTTCTCGAGTTGTGGCAGGGGAATTGGGACGCATCTGGAGTTGAGGAAATTCCAGCTTCCGTTTCCTGTTGCGACAGGGATCTTGCGGTTTGTATAGATTTTCCAGGGGTGTCAGGCATCATCTCGTCTTGAGGCATGGAAGCCCTCTTTGGTCTCAAGTTCGAATTGGGGTGTGAGGCCTCATTTTGAGATGTTTCTAGAAGTGCAACAAGGGAGTCAGACCACCCTTAGTGTTGCGACAGGAAACTCAGAGTTTTTGCCATGGAATCAGTCCTTATGTCGAGCTGAGGGGGATCACGAGGTCCTTTCGACTTACAGCAGGGACCTCGGGGTTCTTCTCGAGTTTCAACAGGTGAGGCAAGGCAGTGCTTCCAGTGTGAGTGGAACATCGGGATTCCTCTCCAAAAGAAGAATGAGAATCGGCCCTCATCTCGACATGATTTGTGGTACACGGAGCTCTTCTCGAGTTGCTGTGCTGACCTCGGTGTTCATCTATATTTGTGACGGTGTGCTCAAGAATCTCTGCAGTTTCTTAAAGGAAGTCAAGACTCCTCTCATGTTTGATGGGGAATGCAGGATGGCTCTGGAACCAATGCAGGGGACTCGGGCCTCATCTTGCACTGAGGGGGGAAATCTCATGGTTTTACTCGAGTTGTGATGGGAACCTGGGGTTTCCTCTCGAGTTAACATGGGGATATTCTTTAAAAGCTCGTGCTTTCTCAGCAAAGTCGGGACTCCTGTCTAGTTTCCAGGAACACCTCGGGATTCTCCTCAAGTCGTGGCAGGGCAGTAGGGACGCCTCTTGAGTTGAGGAGGGAGACCCAGGGTCCCTTTCCAATTGCCACTGGGATATTGGAATTCCTATCGATTTTAAGAGGAGTCAGGCATCATCTCCTGTTGAAGCATGCAACTCCGCATTCCTCTGGAAATGTCAAATGGGTGTGAAGCCTCCTGTGGAGATGAGGCAGGGAAATAGGGCTCTTTATAGGGTCTCATCAGGGTATTCAGACATCCCTTCATGTTGTGAGAGGAAACCCGGGCTTGCATTTGAGTCACTGCAAGGAAATCAGCCCTTACCTCAAGTGAGGGGAACTCGGTGTCCATTCCACTTGAGGCAGCAATCTCAGGGTCCCTCTCACATACCTATAGCTGAGAGAAGCCTCCTCTTGAGGTGCTTGTGGAAATTTGGCATTCCTCTTGAGTCAAAGCCAGGGCATCAGCTCTCATCTCGAGATGATTTGGGGTACACGGAGCTCTTCTTGAGTTGCTGTGCTGAACTCGGTGTTCCTCTAGACTCGTGACGGTGTTCTCGCGGAATCTCTGGAGTTGCCTAAAGGAAATCAATCCACCTGTCGTGTTTGATGGGGAACGCGGGATGGCTCTGGGGCCAGTGCAGGGGAATTGGGCCTCATCTCGAGTCGATTTGGGGTACACAGAGCTCTTTCATGTAGCTGCGGTGACCTCAGGGTCCCTCTAGACTTGTGACAGTGTTCTTGGGGACTCTCTGGAGTTCCATCAAGGAAGTCAAGGTTCCTTTCGTGTTTGATGTGGAACACGAAATTCCTCTGCAGGCAATGCAGGTGAATCGGGCCTCATCTCGCAGTGAGGGGGAAGTCTCATGGTTTTTCTCAAGTTGCGGCAGGAACCTGGGGTCTTCTCTCGAGTAACGACGGGGATGGCCCTTAAAACTTGTGTTTTTTCAGCGACGTCAGGACTCCTGTCTAGTTCCGAGGGACACCTCGGGATTCTCCTCGAGGCTTGGCAGGGCAATAAGTGAAAGGTTGTTGCTGAATGATAAGACACGGGATTCTTGGCCTCCGGATTAGACAAATTCAGTCCGGGACCAGAGGCAAGGCTGGATCGCTCAGAGCTTTTTTGTAATAAAGTTTTATTAAAGTATGAAGGAGATAGAGAAAGCTTCTGACATAGGCATCAGAAGGGGGCAAAAGAGTACCCCCCTCCTAGTCTTTAGCTGTATGTTATATAGTCACTCACAGTCTGTTAATGAAAAGAAAGTAATGTCATAAAACTTAGAATGGCACCAGATAATTCATCCCTGGCCATAAAACGATTGACTTGAATCTTGTAGAAAGGCAGAATACCAACAAATACTTTCTTTTACATAGATTAGTGGAACAATACCTGAGTGAGTAAGTTAGGCCAATTGGCGGAACCAACTTGAAGATAGGGTTTGGGGTACATTAACATAGCTTAAGACAACATTTCCTTAAGAAAAAGAAATGTATTGGTTAACTCAAAGTTTGAGAGTAGTTAGCTTTAGGTGGGACTAGGTGTCATGGCAACACAGCATTTTAAGAGAAACCTCGTTTTAAATTTGTATAGAAAAGGAAAAACATATCCCTGGTTTGTTTCTTCATGCCTCTTAAGAGAGATAAAAATGTCTGGCACTTGCAGCCTCTTTCCTCCATTTGGGGACTCCTGGCCTTCCTGCCAGTTACCCTCTCAACAGGAGACCTCACAACCCTTTGACAACTCCAGAGGAACGCAGAGTTCAATGTTTCAAAAGGAGACGATGCCTGACTCCTCTTGAAAATCAATAGGAATTCCAATATCCCAGTGGCTACTGGAAAGGGAACCTGGGTCTACCTCATCAACTCGAGAGGTGTCCCTACTGTCCTGCCATGACTTGAGGAGAATCCCGAGGTGTCCCTGGAAACTAGACAGGAGTCCTGACTTCACTGAGAAAACACGAGTGTTTAAAGAACATCCCCATCATAACTGGAGAGGAAACCCTAGGTTCCCACTGCAACTCGAGAAAAACCATGAGATTTCCACCCTCACCGCGAGATGAGGCCTGAATCCCCTGCATTGGTTCCAGAGTCATCCTGCATTCCCCATCAAACACGACAGGAGGCTTGCCTTCCTTTAAGCAACTCCAGAGATTCCCCGAGGACACCGTCACAAGTCAAGATGAGCACCGGGGTCAGCACCACAACTCAAGAAGAGCTCCGTGTACCACAAATCATGTCAAGATGAGGGCCGATTCTCATTCTTCGATTGGAGAGGAATCCCAATGTTCCACTCACACCAGAAGCACTGCCTTGTCTCACCTGTTGAAACTCGAGAAGAACCCGGAGGTCCCTGCTTTAAGTCGAAAGGTCATCGTGTTCCCACTCAGCTCGACATAAGGACTGATTCCATGACAACGACTTGAATGGAACTCTGAGTTTCCTGTCACAACACTAAGGGAGGTCTGACTCCCTTGTTGCACTTTTAGAAAAAGCCCGAGTTCCCCGCCCCTTATCAAAATGAGGCCTGACACCCCATTTTGAACTTGAGACTAAAGAGGGCTTCCATGCCTCAAGATGAGACGATGCCTGACTCCCCTGGAAAATCTACACAAACCGCAAGATACCTGTCGCAACAGGAAACAGACGCTGGAATTTCCACCTCAACTCGAGATGCGTCCTGATTCCCCAGCCACAACTCGAGAAGAATCCCAAAGTGTCTCTGGCAACGAGAAAGGAGGCCTGACATCCCTAAGAAACCACGACAGCTTCACTGACGTCCTCATAGTTACTAGAAAGGAACCATGCATTTCCTACCGCAACTTGAGTAAAACCAAAAGATTCCACATTCAATGCAAGCTGACGCCCGATTCCCCTGCATTGCATCCAGAGCAATTCCGTGTTCCACATCAAACATGAAAGGAGTTTTGACTTCCTTTATGGAACTCCAGAAAGTCCCCAAGAACACCGTCCCAAGTTTAGAGGAACACTGAATTCAGCACAGCAACTCGAGATGAGCTCCGTGTACCCCAAATCATCTCAAGATGAGAGCTGATTCCCTAGCTTCGACTCAAGAGGAATGCCAACTTTCCACAAGAACCTCAAGAAAAGGCTTCTCTCAGCTACAGGTATGTGAGAGGGACCCTGAGTTTGTTGCCTCAAGTGGAATGGTCACTGTGTTCCACTCACTCGATATAAGGCCTGATTTCCCTGCAGTGACTCAAATGCAAGCACGTGTTTCCTCTCACAACATGAAGGGATGTCTGAATCCCCTGTTGAGACCCTTGAAAGAGCCCTAATTAACCGCCTCATCTCCACAGGAGGCTTCACACCCCTTTGACATCTCAAGAGGAATGCGGAGTTGAATCCTTCAACAGGAGACGATGCCTGACTCCTCTTGAAAATCGATAGGAATTCCAATATCCCAGTGGCAACTGGAAAGGGACCCTGGGTCTCCCACCTCAACTTGAGAGGCATCCCTACTGCCCTGCCACGACTCAAGGAGAATCACGAGGTGTCCCTGGAAACTAGACAGGAGTCCTGACTTCGCTGAGAAAACACGAGTGTTTAAAGAACATCCCCGCCGTAACTTGAGAGGTAACCCCAGGTTCCTACCGCAACTCGAGAAAAATCATGAGATTTCCCCCCTTAGTGCGAGATGAGGCCCGAATCCCCTGCATTGTTTCCAGAGCCATCCCGCATTCCCCATCAAACACGACAGGAAGCTTGACTTCCCTTAAGCAACTCCAGAGATTCCCCGAGGACACCGTCACAAGCACCGGGGTCAGCACAGCAACTCAAGAAGAGCTCCGTGTACCACAAATCATGTCGAGATGAGGGCCGATTCTCATTCTTCGATTGGAGAGGAATCCCAATGTTCCACTCACACGAGAAGCGCTGCCTTGTCTCACCTGTTGCAACTCGAGAAGAACCCCGAGGTCCCCGCTCTAAGTCGAAAGGACATTGTGTTCCCACTCAGCTCGACATAAGGACTGATACCATGGCAACGACTTGAATGGAACTCCTAGTTTCCTGTTGCAACACTGAGGGAGGTCTGACTCCCTTGTTTCACTTCTCGAAAAAGCCCAAGTTCCCCGCCCCTTATCAAAATGAGGCCTGACACCCCATTTTGAACTTGAGACCAAAGAGGCCTTCCATGCCTCAACACGAGACGATGCCTGGCTCCCCTGGGAAATCTATACAAACCACAAGATCCCTGTCGCAACAGGAAACGGATGCTGGAATTTCCGCCTCAACTCGAGATGCATCCGGATTCCACTGTCACAACTCGAGAAGAATCCCAAAGTGTCTCTTCAAACGAGGAAGGAGCCTGACATCCCTGAGAAACCATGAGAGCTTCACTGACGTCCCCGTAGTTACTCGAAAGGAACCACGCGTTTCCTACCGCAACTTGAGTAAAACCACAAGATTCCAACTTCAATGCAGGATGATGCCCAATTCCTCTGCATTGCCTCCAGAGAAATTCCGTGTTCCACATCAAACACGAAAGGAGGCTTGACTTCCTTTATGGAACTCTCAAACACGAAAGGAGGCTTGACTTCCTTTATGGAACTCCAGAGAGTCCCCAGGAACACTGTCACAAGTCTAGATGAACTCCGAGGTCACTGCCGCAACTCGAAAGAGCTCCATGTACCCCAAATCATCTTGAGATGAGGGCCGATTCACTTGCATAACCTCGAGAGGAATGCCGACTTTCCACTCTCACCTGAACAGGAGGCTTCTCTTAGATATAAGTATGTGAAAGGGACCTTGAGTTTGCCCCCTCAAGGGGAATGGACACCAGGATGCGCTGACTCGAATTAAGGCCTGATTTCCCTGCAGGGACTTGAATGCAGGCTTGTTTTTCATCTCACAAGATGAAGGGATGTCTGAATCTCCTGTGGAGACCCTAGAGAAAGCCTTGGTTCCCCGCCTCATCTCGACAGGAGGCCTCACATCCCTTTGACAACTCAAGAGGAACACGGAGTTCAATGCTTCAAAAGGAGATGATGGAAAAATCGATAGGAATCCTATTATCCCTGTGGCAACTGGACAGGGACCCTTGGTCTCCCGCCTCACGTCGAGAGGCGTCCCTATTGCCCTGCCAAGCCTCGAGGAGAATACCAAAGTGTCCCTCCCAACTAGACAGGAGTCCTAACGTCACTCAACAAACACGAGTTTTGAAGGGCAATCCCCATCGTAACTCGTGAGGAAACCCCAGGTTCCTGCCGCAACTCAGGAACAACCATGAGACTTCCCCTTCCCCGTGAGATGAGGCCCAATTCACCTGCATGGCCTGCATTGCCTGCCTCTAACTACAAGAAAAAATTGACCTAAAAGAATTTCAGATTCACATGAACTGGGATATAGACAATATTAAATATCTAGTGTATATATATATATGTATATATATATATATATATATATATATATATATACACACACACACAGACATATATATATATAACTTTCTTAAATCCCTCACAACTCTACTGTAGACATGTCTAAGAGTCATTAACATGAAGGCCAAAATTGTCATTGTGCCTAGGTTTATTATAAGTTAAACATTGCTATATTGTCATATCTGTCACAAGTTTGTCAATAAGGAAAGTACCTCTGAAAACAATAACAAGGAAAATTCCTCAAAAATGTAAATGTGATATGACCTTTGAGATAAACTCTTAACAATGATTATACTCTAAGATACCTGTCGATAATAGTCCCGACTGAAGGGAGTTGGGAAGGGGACGACAGAGGATAAGATGGCTGGATGGTATCACTGACTCGATGGACAGGAGTTTGAGCAAGCCCCTCGAGGCGGTGATGGATAGGGAAGCCCGGCATCCTGCAGTCCACGGGGTCACAGAGAGCCAGACACGAATGAGCAGCTGAACTGAACTGAACTGAGCTGACAATAGCTTCTCCAGATTCTGGTCACCTGAGTTTCGATCCTTGTGCTAAACTGAGTGATGACAGTGTATTGAATAGCTAGGTCATTTCCAAATAAATTAAGCTTAGTGTTTGACAGGACACCAGGACATGAATGGGGAGACCAGCACAGATGCATGGACACCAACCTTATAACTAGACAACCAGTGGGAAATTGCTGTCTGACTCAGGGAACTCAAACTGGGGCTTTCTGATAGCCTAGAGAGGTGGGAATGGGCGGGACGTGGGAGGGAGATTCAAGAGCGAGGGGCCACACATACCCCTACAGTAAATTCAGGTTGATATATGACCAATCAAACCAATATTGTAGAGCAAGAATCATTCTACTGAAAAAAAAAAAAAAAAAACTGGTAGAAAGAAAAAAAGAAAGAAAACCAAACAGATGGAATGAAGTGAACAGAAACACAACTTTTCAACTCACACCATAATTCAATTACAAATAAATAAATAAATAAAAGACTGTAAATATTTTAGAAAAACAACAAACCTCTCCATGACCTTTGGTCTGGTGATGAGTTCTAACACACAACAAAAAAGCCAACTTCTCCAAATTGTGAATATAAGTTATTTCACACATTGACTTTTACAATTTTGGGCATTTACTCTGTGAAGGACCTTATTCGAGAGAAGCAAAAGACAAACTGGTAAATGAACCAGTGACCACCAACCATGGCCAGGCGGCAGAGAAGGGAAAACACTTCCAGGAGTCACCTTCCAACAGGAGGTCCTGGTCGGGATCAACAAACTCACAAGCTATCAGGAACCAGGATTCTGGAGAGGTTGAAAAGAGATGGGAGACTCCAATCCAAAGGCCCTACCGACTTCCCAGGAACTCCTTGCTGGAATCCATTTCAGCTGAGTGGTGCGTGTGCCCCCAGGAAGGATGCCAATTCAGAATGACTGGCAAGAGACAACCCAGAAAGGAACCCAATGACCATAAACCCTGAGATTGTGAGCTTCCCTCCGTTTCCCTCTGGCAAGAGCAGTTTCTCTCCCGTTTCCCTCACTCTCCTGCACGCCAGGAAGGATGAGCTCTGGCTCCTACTCCTGCTTCTGGCTCTGCCCCGCCCCCGGCCGAGCTCCCACACAGGAGCGGCCCCTGCCCAGGGGCACCGGCCCGGGCCGACCCGCCCCCCAGACGCTCTCTGTGCGCCCCACCCTCACACCCACTTCCAGCACGGGCCCGCGGGCCTGGCTCCTGCCGCCAGGTCAGACACCTGAAACACCAGAAGATCCACCCCACAGAGACAATCCAAGCTTTTTATCTGCTGATCTCTATAATTTGGCGATCAAACTACGTCTACAGAAAGGAAAGTTGACCTGACCTAGGATGGCCATGATATTCTATAGAACCAGAGACAACTGGTTACAGAGAAGACTGTTTTCCTCTTAGAAACAGTAAAGCTGGCTCATTTGCATATACAATTATTCAAAATAATTGCTTCTTCCAAAGGCCTTCCTAGGGCCAGGCAGGAAAGGAATCCTTTCCAGGGTCTTGGGGGACTTCCGTGGTAGCTCAGGCTGTATGTATGTAAAAGTTTTGCACAGACAGTGCCAGAGATCTCGGTTCGATCCCTGGCTCAGGAAGATCTCCTGGAGAAGGGAATGGTATTCTTGCCCATCCCCATCCCCCTCGCCAACCCCAGACCACCACCAGCCCCATGTCCCCAAAAAAGAGGCTCAGACGGAAGACTAGAAGATCTCTGTTTGTCTGCATTTACCTATGTCTCCCTATGAGTCTCCTGTTTTTTCCTAATATTGCTGAAGTTGTGAGTTCCTATCGAAATGGTCAGAAGAAAAGGAAGCCCTTACAAGTCAAACAGCTCTACCTACAAGAAAAATTGACGCAAATGTCTTTCAGATTCACATGAACTGGGAAATAGTCAATATTAAATATGTAGTGGCTATATGTGTGTGTGTGTGTGTGTATAGTAGAGTCACGGGGGATTTGAAATATATATATTTTTAAATCCCCCACAACTCTACTATAGACATGTGGAAGAGTCATTAACATGAAGCCCAAAATTGTCATTCTGTCTAGGTTTAATGTAAGTTAACCATCGCTATATTGTCATATCTGTCAGAAGCTTGTGAACAAAGAAAGTACCTCTAAAAACAATAACAAGGAAAATTCCTCAAAAATGTAAATGTGATATGACCTTTTAGATAAACTCTTAACAATGATTATACTCTAAGATACCTGTCGATAATAGTCCCGACTGAAGGGAGTGGGGAAGGGGACGACAGAGGATAAGATGGCTGGATGGTATCACTGACTCGATGGACAGGAGTTTGAGCAAGTCCCTCTAGGGGGTGATGGATATGGAAGCCCGGCGTCCTGCAGTCCACGGGGTCACAGAGAGCCAGACACAAATGAGCAGATGAACTGAACTGAACTAAGCTGACAATAGCTTCTCCAGATTCTGGTCACCTGAGTTTCAATCCTTGTGCTAAACTGAGTGATGACAGTGTATTGAATAGCTAGGTCATTTCCAAATAAATTAAGCTTAGTGTTTGACAGGACACCAGGACATGAATGGGGAGACCAGCACGGATGCATGGACACCAACCTTGTAACTAGACAACCAGTGGGAAATTGCTGTCTGACTCAGGGAACTCAAACTGGGGCTCTCTGATAGCCTAGAGAGGTGGGAATGGGCAGGACATGGGAGGGAGATTCAAGAGCGAGGGGCCACATGTACCCCTACAGTATTTTCAGGTTGATATATGACCAATCAAGCCAATATTGTAGAGCAAGAATCATTCCACTGAAAATAAATAATTGTTAGAAAGAAAGAAAATGAAACAGATGGAATGAAATGAACAGAGACACAAACTTTGCAACTCACACCATAATTCAATTACAAAAAAAAAAAAAAAAAACTATAAACATTTTAGAAAAACAACAAACCTCTCCATGACCTTTGGTCTGGTGATGAGTTCTAACACACAATAAAAAAGCCAACTTCTCCAAATTGTGAATACAAGTTATTTCACACATTGCCTTTTACAATTTTGGGCATTTACTCTGTGAAGGACCTTATTCGAGAGAAGCAAAAGACAAACTGGTAAATGAACTACTGACCACCCACCCTGTCCAGGCAGCAGAGAAGGGAAAACACTTCCAGGAGTCATCTTCCAACACGAACAAGGAACTCACAAGCTACCAGCAACCAGGATTCTGGAGAGGTTGAAAAGAGATGGGAGACTCCAATCCAGAGGTCCTACCGTCTTCCCAGGATCCTCCTCGCTGGAATCCATCTCGGCTGAATGGTGCGTGTGCCCCCAGGAAGGATGCCAATTCAGAATGACTGGCAAGAGACAACCCAGAAAGGAACCCAATGACCATCAACCCTGAGACTGTGAGCTTCCCTCTGTTTCCCTGTGGCAAGAGCAGTTTCTCTCCCATTTCCCTCACCCTCCTGCACCCCAGGAAGAATGCGCTCCGTCTCTGGCTCCCGCTTCCATCTATGCCCCGCCCAATTTATCCAAATTGTGAATATAAGTTATTTCACACATTGACGTTTACAATTTTGTGCATTTACTCTGTGAAGAACCTTATTCGAGAGAAGCAAAAGACAAACTGGTAAATGAACCACTGACCACCCACCCTGTCCAGGTGGCATAGAAGGGAAAACACTTCCAGGAGTCATCTTTCAACAGGAGGTCCTGGTCAGGATCTAGGAACTCACAAGCTACCAGCAACCAGGATTAGAGGACCTACACTCACAGGCAAAGGCAGAACCACACACACACGTCTGTTCCAGCCCCTGCACCTTCCAAGAGCTCTGCTGAGCCTAAGTCTGTCAACTACCTCCTTGGCTCCCCCAGCAGCACAGCCTTGGGTGAAGGGGGCAGGCCCGACCTAGGGCCATGATGGGTCTCTTTCTCCCCATGGTGCCCTGGGGCTGCTGGGCGAGCAAGGGCTTGACCATCAGTCCAATTGCTCTTCCCTTCCCTCCGACAGAGCCCCCACGGCTCTAGGACTTGGCAGTGTGGAGACAGCCGGTCCTCACCTCCTCTCCTAGGAGGCCTGGGGCGTAGCTCGAGTAGAAAAGCCCTAGAGGAGCTGACCCCAGGCAGGCCCCCCCGGGCATGTCTGACACACTCCCGCAGCCTGCCCCTTCATGGGGCAGTACCACTTGAAGCCAGCAATGTCACTGCAAAGCTGACCAAGGGCAGGGGCGTGCTGTGTTCTGACTCTGGCATTTCGGGCCTCTGAGCAGAACTGGCCTTCTCCGGCGGGCACACCTCCCCGGTGTCTTCCAAAGGCCGGCTTTCAAACACGCGCCGACTGGATGCCACCTCTTCACCAGAGGAGGCTCGCTTTCCCCGCATCCAGCGCACTCTGCTTCCAGGCCCGGGAGAACAGCGCTTCGGGGAGGTCTTCTCTCAGGGCTCTTTCCCCTGAGCCTTGGGACCATCTAGGGGACCCACACTCACAGGCAAAGGCAAAACCACATGCACAGGTCTGTTCCAGCTCCCTGCATCTTCAGAGAGCTCTGCTGAGCCCGTCTGTAAGGAAACTCCTTGGCTCCCCCAGCAGCAGAGCATGTGTGTGGAGGGGCAGACCCAACACAGGGGCACAGTGGGCCTCTTTCTCTCCATGGTGCGCTGGGGCTGCTGGGCAAACAAGGGCTTCAACATCTGTCCAGTTGCTCTTCCCATCCCTCTGACAGAGACCCTACGCCTCTCGTCCTTGGCAGTGTGGAGACAGCTGGTCCGCACCTCCTTTCCTAGGAGGCCTGGGGCCTAGCTCGAGTGGAAAGGCCCTGGCGGAGCTGACCCCAGACAGGCCCCCCTGGGCGTGTCTGACACACTCTCTCAGCCTGCTCCTTCCTGGGGCAGTACCACTTGAAGCCAGCAATGTCACTGCAAGGCTGTGCAAGGGCAGGGGGCATGGTGTGCTCTGACTCTGGCATGTCGGGCCTCTGAGCAGAACTGGCCTTCTCCCCCGGGCACACCTCCCCGATGCTGTCCAAAGGCCACTTGCAAATGTGCGCTGGCTGGCTGCCGCTTCTGCCCAGGAGGAGGCATGCTTTCCCTGCATCCTGCTCACTCTGCTTCCAGGCCCGTGAGAAAAGCGCTTTGGGTTGGTCTTCTCTCAGGGCTCTATCCCCTGAGCCTGGGGACTTCTTTCACTAAATGTAATTATATGAGAGAACACTTTATTCTCCTCTTTGAAGCAGAATTTTGTTATGGTTTGATTACATTCAACACAGTTTTGTCCATGTTATGATTTACTGAGCTTTTCTCTTTGGTTACATAACATTAATTAAACACAGTATTAATTCATGATAATATTTACTTCATTTGAATTTCACCCTGGCCCAGAAGATCCCACACTACATCAGAATAAAAAGTGACGTTTACTTGTTCCAAAAGAATTCTTTTTCCATTGATAAGAGGATGGGGAGAACTTATAAGCCTGAGCACCCCTTTGGGATATGTTGCTAGAAGCAGAGGACTTTGTACTACTCTGGTGCCAAGTGTCCAATTATAATGCTCACTATCTTTCTGGAATGAAATGGAAGACATCATTCATCATCAATATAATTGATTCAATTACCTTGCAATACTTCTTTGATTGCTAAGTTAATTAATGCATTTGAAAGTAAAGAAAAACTTGCAGAAAAAAATAACCAACACCGTAGGCTGACATGGTAGATGCTCAGGAATTATTTACAGTCCATAATGATGATAATAATAATGATAATTAAATAATAATGATAGAGATTTAGTTCTAAAACATGTTGGCGGTTATCTTATTTACCTATTTTATAAACATTTAAATTGAGACAGAATTTGAGAAACTAAGATTGAGAGACAGAACCAGAGTCATATGGTTAAAGCGAACTTCATCTCCTCATCAGCCCTTATTTATATTTATTCAAAACAGAATTGGAAGAAAACCCTAGGTACCCAGAACTGATTTGGATGCTAACTGTAAGGACAATAAAATTCTAAGTGAGCTTAGTAACTGTTATTAGGCAAGCTCAGGACAGAGGTAATCTAAGTGTGAACCCCAGGCCTACTACTCACCAGTTATGTGACCAAGAGTGATGCACTTATACCCACCAAGCCTTAGTTTCCTTATCCATAAAATGAAAATAACTTTCCTTCCTCATACAATTGTTGTGAAGATTAAATGAAATGACATATACAGAAAGTTTTAATACATCTCAATAAAAATTAGTAAGACAATGAAAAAAAAAAAGAGAGATACAGTACCTGTCCTTGTGGAATTTATACCCTCATTTCAGAGGTAATAGAAACTTGCATAAATCTGTAACTATAAAATATGACTTTGTTGGAAAGGAAAATAATAATGTCAGACTGTATCAGAAGATCTAACATAATGTGGAATCAGAGGAGACATATCTGAGGAGATGATATGTGATTTAAGAGCAGAAGGATAGTAACAGGAATTCTCTAGTCAAAGTGGGTGATGGTAGAGGGGGTGACAGCTTCAAGGAGGATAGGGAGAATAATCCTGCAGAGGTTACAGGAAGTACAAAGGTACTAGTTGAGAAAAAGCACTGTAGATACCAAGGGGTAAAGGAAATTCATATGGAAGAACCCAAAAGAGTTAAGAGAATAGAATTGAATGAGGCTTGAGAGGCGGGCAATGCCTCACAGCATAGAGACTGGTATCCATTCCTGGGTCAGGAAGATCCATGGAGAAGGAAATGGTAAGCCAATCCAGTATTTTTGCCTGGAAATCCCATAGACAGAGGAGCCTGGCAGGCTTCAGTCCATGGTGTGGCAAAAGAACCAGACATGACTAGAGACTAAACAACAACAACAGTCAATGTTGATGATTCTGGAATATACTCAAAGGGCAGTGAGGAGGAGCCATTTATGAGTTTTAATCATGTGCATGGAGTGTTCAAATAAAATCCTAAATAAAACTCTCTTTATATATGGAACTTGATGATGAAAATTTTGAGCACCCAAATATCTCTGAAATTTCTTTGTTTTTGAAAATCCACTTTCTCTTCTCTCAGGAGGGAAAAATATTTTAATGACTGTCTAGGGTAGTTAACGTGGCAGGAGGCATCCATATCTTTTCAATCCTTGCCTTCAACACTCACCTTTGCTTCTAAGTTCTAAGAGATTTTCCAACACAACCCAGATGGGGAGTACAAGGACTTCTCTGGGAACACACAGGTATATACCTGAAGGTTGGTTGGATTGTATTAATTGTAATAAGCAAGGTCTGAGGAGTATTTAGGGGATGAATACCATAGGAAGTGGAACAATATGAATAAACCATAAAATAACATCAACAAATCCCTATCATCAGTACAGTTGAGATGTAAAATCAGAAGACAACTAGCTAAAATCTTATGAAAATATTGCCAAGAGGACTATGAAGATATAAAAAAGGATATACTGAGATTTCATCACAGACATTGTGGGGAAAAAAAGGGAAGTCCTAATTGAAGGGTCACTGTTTTTCATAAATAAGAATTTCAATTGAGTGATTGAATCATAATTATGAAAGCAATCATCACTAGAAGCAATCATTTGGAAAGCAATCATTTGTGCTTTCCTATTTTTTTTTAATGACACTTCAGTTCAGTTCAGTTGCTCAGTCGTGTCTGACTCTTTGTGACCCCATGAATTGCAGCACGCCAGGCCTCCCTGTCCATCACAAAACTCCCGGAGTTTACTCAAACTCACGTCCATCGAGTTGGTGATGCCATTCAGCCATCTCATCCTCTGTCAGCCCCTTCTCCTCCTGCCCCCAATCCCTCCCAGCATCAGAGTCTTTTCCAATGAGTCAACCCTTCACATGAGGAGGTCAAAGTACTAGAGTTTCAACCCCAGCATCAGTCCTTCCAATAAACACCCAGGACTAATCTCCTTTAGGATGGACTGGTTGGATCTCCTTGCAGTCCAATGGACTCTCAAGAGTCTTCTCCAACACCACAGTTCAAAACCATCAATTCTTCGACGTTCAGCTTTCTTCACAGTCCAACTCTCACATCCATACATGACTACTGGAAAAACCATAGCCTTGACCAGATGGACCTTTGTTGGCAAAGTAATGTCTCTGCTTTTTAATATGCTATCTAGGTTGGTCACCACTTTCCTTCCAAGGAGTAAGCGTCTTTTAATTTCATGGCTGCAGTCACCATCTGCAGTGATTTTGGAGCCCAGAAAAATAATGTCTGACACTGTTTCCACTGTCTCCCCATCTATTTTCCATGAGGTGATGGGACCAGATGCCATGATCTTAGTTTTCTGAATGTTGAGCTTTAAGCCAACTTTTTCACTCTCCTCTTTCACTTTCATAAAGAGGCTCTTTAGTTCTTCCTCACTTTCTGCCATAAGGGCTGGTGTCATCTGCATATCTGAGGTTATTGATGTTTCTCCTGGTAATCTTGATTTCAGCTTGTGCTTCTTCCAGCCCAGCATTTCTCATGATGTACTCGGCATATAAGTTAAATAAGCAGGGTGACAATATACAGCCTTGACATACTCCTTTTCCTATTTGGAACCAGTCTATTGTTCCATGTCCAGTTCTAACTGTTGCTTCCTGACCTGCATACAGGTTTCTCAAGAGGCAGGTCAGGTGGTCTGGTATTCCCATTTCTTTCAGAATTTCCCACAGTTTATTGTGATCCACACAGTCAAAGGTTTTGCCATAGTCAATCAAGCAGAAATAGATGTTTTTCTGTAACTCTTTTTTTTTTTTTTTTTTTATGATCCAGTGGATATTGGGAATTTGATCTCTGGTTCCTCTGACTTTTCTAAAACAAGCTTGAACATCTGGCAGTTGTTCACATATTGCTGAAGCCTGGCTTGGAGAATTTTGAGCATTACTTTACAAGTGTGTGAGATGAGTGCAATTGTGTGGTAGTTTGATCATTCTTTGGGATTGCCTTTCTTTGTGATTGGAATGAAAACTGATCGTCTTTCATTGTCATATCTTTTTGCTTTTTCATACTGTTCCAAATTTGACTTTGGAAGCCAGTGGGATTTGATTACAGAAGTTACACAGTACTGGCCAAACAGACTCTTGGAGGGCACAAACAAAACCTTTGCACACCAGGACCAAGAAGAAAAGAGCAGTGACCCAAGATGAGACTGACCCGGACTTGCCTGTGAGTGTCTAGGAGTCTCCAGTGGCGGCATGGGTTGGTGGTAGCCTGCTGCAGAGTTGCAGGCACTGAGTGTGGCAGTGTGTCCACAGGACATTTTGTTGGAGGTCACCATTACCTCTAGCATAGTTTGGTCTAAGGCCAATGAAAGTTTGGTCCAAGGTCAAAGAACAGGGAGGGAACACAGCCTCACCCATCAAAAGAAAATTGGATTAAAGATTTGCTAAGCATGACCCAGCATCAGAATAAGACCCAGTTTCTCCACAGGAAGTCTCTCCCATCAAGAAACTTCCATAAGCCTCTGATCCTTATCTTTCAGGGAGGGGACAGAATGAAAACCACAATCACAGAAAGTTGATCAAACTGATCTCATGGACCACAACCAATGAAACCAAGAGTCATGGGCATGTAGGGTCACCCAAGAGGGGCGGGTAATGGTGGAAAGTTCCAACAAAATATGGTCCACTGGAGAAGGGAATGGCACACTGCTTCAGTATTCTTGGTTTGAGTACCACATGAACAGTATGAACAGTATGAAAATGAATGAGAGGCATATATTTTGGACCTTAGAATAACCATAATAGTTCCAACAACACAACACACAAAGATATTAATGGGATGTGCAGCAGGAGAAATAACAGCAGATCTAATACCACTCTCCCCTGATAAGAAAGCTTGAAAAGGTTTTGCTTAACATGAAATGAAAGAAATAAGAAACCATTCACTTATTGTGATGCCTTCAAAGTGATGTAGCTTGAGAAAGAAAAGGCTTGAAATGGTAGAATTTAAGATTGGTCAGAAAAACTATATATATATATATATATATATATATATATATTTTACTAGTGTGTGTGTGTGTGTGTGTGTGTGTGTGTATATATATATATATATATGTATATATATATATATATATATGTAAAATATTTCAATGATTTCATATTAAAAAAAAACAAAACTTATTACAGGTTGTTTTTATTTGCTTTATCTATTATCAAGGAAGATGAAAAGAAGTATTTCAAGTGTCACAGATTAGACAAAATTATATTTGGTTTAAAAATGTTATAAGGATGAAACTAGGACACATGCATCTATCACCTCAACTAATAACCTTTGTAAACAATGGCAATAAAGTAGGTGCAACATTGATAATTAGGCTTTTAACATTTTCATTCAACTTATAATCCTCTGTGAAAACAATAGTTTCTATGAAACAACTACTATATATGTTCCCCCAGCCACACTAATTCCAAGGATTCTAAAACAGAAAATCCATTAGACAATTTATACATGTGAGTAGCATGAGAAAATAAAGTCAATTGATTCAGAGGTTTGTTTCCTTCTTATATTACCCAAATAAGTGAAGTGCAGAAATAAAAGCCCCAGAGAAACCAAGGACTCTTTTGTTGACCACACCTCATAGCATGCCGGATCTTATTTCCCCAATCAGGGATTGAACCCACAACCCCTGGAGTGGAAGGAGGAAATCCTAACCACTGGACCACCAGAGAAATCCCAAGCCAAGGACTCTAAATTCTGACATTCTATTACTATGAGCCTGGAAATCTTGCACCACATTTCAGAACCTCTAGTCCACATGCAAACTTTGAACAATATGTACATTCCAGTTAGATCATTTAAAACAAAGACAAAACTAAAGATTCTATTCGTACCAAATTAACCTTCATGGTCAACTTAGAGATATTTTCCAGGCTTCTAAACTAATTTTCCATATCTGAGATCCTGAAAGAAATTTATGAAATCACTTAATTTGCCTGTCTGAAAAAAAGCATGCCCTAGACCCTTTGCCTGTTTACATTAAAGTGAATTACACAATTAAGGCCCCCTAAAATGAAATTAAATGATGTTTATCCTTGGAAGGAAAGTTATGACCAACCTAGACAGCATATTGAAAAGCAGAGACATTACTTTGCTGACAAAGGTCCGTCTAGTCAAGGCTATGGTTTTTCCAGTAGTCATGTATGGATGTGAGAGTTGGACTATAAAGAAAGCTGAGCACAGAAGAATTGATGTTTTTGAATTGTGGTGTTGAAGAAGACTCTTGAGGGTCACTTGGACTGCAAGGAGATCCAACCAGTCCATCCTAAAGGAAATCAGTCTTGGGTGTTCATTGGAAGGACTGATGTAGGAGCTGAAACTCCAATATTTTGGCCACCTGATGTGAAGAGCTGACTCATTTGGAAAGACCCTGATGTTGGGAAAGATTGAAGGCAGGAGGAGAAGGGGATGACAGAGGATGAGATGGTTAGATGGCATCACCGACTCAATGGACATGAATTTGGATGAGCTCTGAGAGTTGGTGATGAACAGGGAGGCCTGGCATGCTGCGGTTCATGGGGTCACAAAGAGTCTGACATGAGTGAACGACTGAACTGAACTGAACTGAAAATGAAAATGAGTTACATTACAATATAGACTGTCATCCTCCTCAGTGTCTTCAGGTGTCTAGGAAGGTAATCAATGTAGTGATACCATCTTGAAACCTGGGTTTTCCAACAGCACTTTTTAAATAAAGAGTTCATTGACTCAATTCTTCATGCCACACACCAAAACTTCATTTAAAAAGCTGTTGTATAAATTTGAGGCAACTGCCTTAAGGAACCAGACACTCAGAATATCAGGCATATAGAGGAGATATTATTTTTTTTGAAAATGGTTTGTGAACTTTGAGTCAAGTGTAATTGTAGAAAATGAAACTCTCCCTTTGGTATTGCAACCTCCCCATCACCAACTTTGAATTTTCAGTTTTGAATTTCACCTGTTGCGTGATGAACACCTTTGCTTGCCACTGTGCAGACTAAGAATCTCCACCAGAGCCCTGCTACAGAGAGATTACAATCAGAAGGGTATTCTGTATGCACAGCAGCACTAATGAAGTCATGACTGGTAGAGGAGTTACTAGGATAGTGAAAGTGAAAGTGTTAGTGGCTCTGTCGTGTCCAATTCTTTGTGACCCCATGGACTATAGCACACCAGACTCCTCTGTCCATGGAATTCTCCAGGCAAGAATACTGAAGTCGATAGCAATTCCCTTCTCCAGGGGATGTCCCTGACCTAGGGATTGAACCCAGGTCTCCTGAACTGCAGGCAGATTCTTTACCACCTGAGCCACCAGGGAAGCTCTATACTAGGATGGTGGGGTAACTGGAGCAAGGTTTGTACCTCCTCTCAAAATGGATCTCAAAGGAAATTTAAGATATACACGAATTAAAATGCAGGTGGCTAGAGGTTTATATGCCCTAATGTACAGCTATAAATTTGGATAGCATCTTTGAAATACAAAAGTAGTCCACAATGGCTTTATGTAAATTTCAAATTATAATCGTAGATTAATGGGCCTGCTTATTGGCAATACTCAAAATGTTTTGCAAAAGCAGTTCATGTTGTGCTCACTTCGGCAGCACATATACTAAAATTGGAATGATACAGAGAAGATTAGCATGGCCCCTGCACAAGGATGACACACAACACGAACCCATGGACACCTTATCTTCGACAAAGGAGGCAAGGATATACAGTGGAAAAAAGACAACCTCTTTAACAAGTGGTGCTGGGAAAACTGGTCAACCACTTGTAAAAGAATGAAACTAGAACACTTTCTAACACCATACACAAAAATAAACTCAAAATGGATTAAAGATCTAAATGTAAGAACAGAAACTATAAAACTCCTAGAGGAGAACATAGGCAAAACACTCTCCGACATAAACCACAGCAAGATCCTCTATGACCCACCTCCCAGAATATTGGAAATAAAAGCAAAACTAAACAAATGGGACCTAATGAAACTTAAAAGCTTTTGAACAACAAAGGAAACTATAAGTAATGTGAAAAGACAGCCCTCAGATTGGGAGAAAATAATAGCAAATGAAGCAACAGACAAAGGACTAATCTCAAAAATATACAAGCAACTCCTGAAGCTCAATTCCAGAAAAATAAATGACCCAATCAAAAAATGGGCCAAAGAACTAAACAGACATTTCTCCAAAGAAGACATACAGATGGCTAACAAACACATGAAAAGAGGCTCAACATCACTCATTATCAGAGAAATGCAAATCAAAACCACAATGAGGTACCATTACACGCCAGTCAGGATGGCTGTTATCCAAAAGTCTACAAGCACTAAATGCTGGAGAGGGTGTGGGGAAAAGGGAACCCTCTTACACTGCTGGTGGGAATGCAAACTAGTACAGCCGCTATGGAGAACAGTGTGGAGATTTCTGAAAAAACTGGAAATAGAACTGCCATATGACCCAGCAATCCCACTTCTGGGCATACACACCGAGGAAACCAGATCTGAAAGAGACACGTGCACCCCAATGTTCATCGCAGCATTGTTTATAATAGCCAGGACATGGAAGCAACCTAGATGTCTATCAGCAGATGAATGGATAAGGAAGCTGTGGTACATATACACCATGGAATATTACTCAGCCATTAAAAAGAATTCATTTGAATCAGTTCTAATGAGGTGGATGAAACTGGAGCCTATTATACAGAGTGAAGTAAGCCAGAAAGATAAAGACCATTACAGCATACTAACACATATATATGGAATTTAGAAAGATGGTAATGATAACCCTATATGCAAAACAGAAAAAGAGACACAGATGTACGGAACAGACTTTTGGACTCTGTGGGAGAAGGCGAGGGTGGGATGTTTCGAGAGAACAGCATCAAAACATGTATATTATCTATAGTGAAACAGATCACCAGCCCAGGTGGGATGCATGAGACAAGTGCTTGGGTCTGGTGGGCTGGGAAGACCCAGAGGAATGAGGTGGAGAGGGAGGTGGGAGGGGGGATCGGGATGGGGAATACAGGTAACTCCATGGCTGATACATGTCAGTGTATGACAAAACCCACTGAAATGTTGTGAAGTAATTAGCCTTCAACTAATAAAAATAAAATAAAAAAAAAAAATACTATGACTCAAATATTACATCTGGAAGTTATTTCTATAAATACAAGAAAACCAATAATGTAAGATACAAATAAAAACAATATTATTGTAGATTGTTAGAATTTTATAGAAGCCCTCATTTCTCATTCTAAACAAGTCTTTGCCACAACAATTAAAAAGAACTCCATCTCTTAAAAAAATAATAAATTACTATTAAAAGTCTTTTCTTTGATATATAAGTCTTACAAAAAAGTTCATCATACTTCAAGTTAATTTTACACTGAACAAAGAATTTCTCTATTAATAACACTTGTTTTTTATCTGTTCACATTTATTCCTAATTTTTACTATGAAAAATAATATGTAATAGTACAACAAGCATTCTTAATTATGTATATGTGTGCATGAGTATACAAATCAACGCAGGTGGTTTTATGTTGTATTGTCAAGAGTGGAATTATTGTTTCAAAATACATATATACTTTAAAGCTTAAAAAAAATTGCAATGCATTCTGCATTTTGCATGCATAATCACATTCTTACTCTGGCAAAATCCCAACAAGTTGTTACCATCAGTAGAAAGTTTAACAGATTAGAAGTCCTTGTCAATCATCTTCTTCAAACATGACAGTATTATTAGTAAGTAGCATGGTTAAAAACTTCCAAATTCATAGGCCATGTAACACTTTATGATTAGAAAAAATCAAGGTAAAGCTCACAGACAATGAAGAGATCACCATATCTCATAAATAAAGCAGAGGTACTTAAGTTCATTGGTTAAGATTTTTCCATTTATTTCAGATGTAATAAAGCACCCCTCAATTTCTAATCATGAAAGCTAAAGAATGCTTCCTAAAGTTTTAGGGTTCTATAATCCATTCATCACAGTTTAAAGTTCAAAATCTCACTCCTGTTTATTGAGAACTCTGATAATCAACTGAGCAAAAGTATAATATTGCATGAAATGTCAATCATACAGAGTAATGAATGGTGAATTTCAACCTTAATGTAGGGTTTCCATTTCCCAGCCCTATATTATTTCTCCTATAATGTATTACATCTTAATCTGTAGTATAAAGGTGGTCTCATTTACTTATCCATAAGGAACTTCCTTTCAAAAGTCCTCCTCAATGAATCTTGGACCTCTTTGTTTCTCAGGCTATAGATAAGCGGGTTCAACATGGGAATCACGGCTGTAGAGAACACAGAAACAACTTTATTAACATCCAGGGAGAGACTATAACTTGGACGTACATAGATGAAGAAGAGTGTCCCATAAAGGATGGAGACAGCAGTCAGGTGTGAAGTGCAGGTGGAGAAGGCTTTCCGCCTCCCCAGTGATGACAATTAAATGTAGGAGACCAAGATGATCCGGCTGTTGGGTACTCCTGGAGCTCCAGCCAAGATTAAAAGTAAAACTTCATTGACCCGTGTGTCTGCACATGCCAGGGACAGAACAGGAAGAAGGTCATAGAAGAAGTGATTGATGATTTTTGGACCACAGTAAAACAGGCGAAAGATGAAAGTTGTGTGGATCATGGTGCTTATAGGGCCCACGGTATAAGGATCTATCACCAGCTGCCCACAGACTCGCTGAGACATAATGAGTGTACACATTAGGGGCTTACAGATGGCCATATACCCGTCATATATCATGGAAGCTGGGAGGAAACATTCAGTCACTACACAATGACCAAAAAACCAGATGTGGGCCGCACAACCAAAGAAAGAGATGACTTTTTTCTCCACAAAGATGTCGGTTAACATCTTGGGACCAATAACAGAAGAAGAACAGACGTCCACAAAGGACAAGTGGCTGAGAAAAAAGCTCATGGGGCTATGGAGTCGAGAACCCATTCAAATGTAAGTGATCATCCCCAAGTTTCCCAGAAAAGTGGCAACATAAATCAAGAGAAATATCACAAAAAGAACAACCTGGAGCTGGAAGCAATTTGTCAAGCCCACGGAAACAAACTCAGTCACCAGAGTTTCATTTTCCATAATCCATTTCTCTGATCTAATCTGTAATGAGAAAGAGAGAAATCTTTCTTTTTGAGTCAATTCCTAATTGGGTGTCCTCATTTTAAAAGTGAATGAAGCTTTTATCTTTTTTACATTTACAGGGCAAATTGATAGACAACACTCTGATTTTTACTCCTGGGTGGTCATCCCATCCACTTATTGTTTGTATGATATTGAGTTACTAAACCTCAGTTTCTTCTTTATCAAAACAGAATTTTTGATGAGAATTATAGGATGTTTTTTTGTTTGTTTCTTTTTTTTTTTTTTGGTGTAGAAGTAGCGTTTGGAGATTATCTAAGGTAACTCCTTTTAACTGCCAGATTACATTTCTAAAAATCCCTGCCTTTGAACCAAGGATATTTTAAGACACATTTGACAGATAAGGTATCACATGCATTTGATGAATTCAGGCTGATAGTTCTCACTCTCACCCTAGATAAAGTCTGTAAGAAATATAACTTCTTTGCCATTCTGGAAAAAAAAAAGTCAGTGTCTTGTCTAAAAGATAACTTCTGAAGTCTAAGAAGGAATGCAAGCTCAGACAAATGAAGTTGGCTTTTGAACAGAGTTCAAAGTCCTCAGCAGTGTCTACTCTGTGATGCCTTCTCTAAAACACCTATATTCCTCATATTATTAATGCACATGCTGATTACTTTATCAAAGTCCATTCTCTTTTCAGCCCATTAGAGAGACGAGTTCTTACATATTCAGTAGGTGTTGCAATCAATTGTGTCTTACCAGAATCTGGGAGAGCAAAATAATATATTAAGCATGAAAAGGACACCCCTAGGCATTTATACCCCTAAAAACCTATGTTGACAGAAAAACCTGGACAACTGTGTTCATAGAAATATTATTAGTAATGGCCAAACACTTGAAATAACAAAATTATTGAGCAAACTGTAGTATATCCATACCACAGAATACTATTCAGTAATAAAGAGGAGAAAAATATGATACACGCAACAATATGGCTGAGTGTCAAGGGCAGAGTTTATTAAAAAAACAAAAAACAATCACAAAAGGTCACACACTCTTATGATTCCATTTATAAAACATACTCAAATGGCAGAATTTTAGAGATGGAGAAGAGGGTGCCTCAGATTAAGAATGTTGGGAAGGAGGGTGGTGGTGTTATGTGTTATCCTTTTGTAATAAAGGATAGCACACAGGAGATCTTTGTGGAGATGGAATAATTTTGTATCCTGATTGTTCTGGTGGTTAAACAAATCTACATGAGTGCTGAAACGATATGGAACTATATACATAACATACCGATATCAATTTCCTGTTTTTTGTATTGTACTATAGTAGTAAATATTAAAATTAAAAGACGCTTACTCCTTGGAAGGAAAGTTATGACCAACCTAGATAGCATATTAAAAAGCAGAGACATTACTTTGCCAACAAAGGTCCATCGAGTCAGGGCTATGGTTTTTCCAGTGGTCATGTATGGATGTGAGAGTTGGACTGTGAAGAAAGCTGAAGGTTGAAGAATTGATGCTTTTGAACTGTGTTGTTGGAGAAGACTCTTGAGAGTCCTTGGACTGCAAGGAGATCCAACCAGTCCATCCTAAAGGAGATCAGTCCTGGGTGTTCATTGGAAGGACTGATGCTGAGGCTGAAACTCCAGTACTTTGACCACCTCATGCGAAGAGTTGACTCATTGGAAAAGACCCTGATGCTGGGAGGGATTGGGGGCAGGAGGAGAAGGGGCCGACAGAGGATGAGATGGCTGGATGGCATCACCAACTCGATGGACATGAGTTTGAGTAAACTCTGGGAGTTTGTGACGGACAGGGAGGCCTGGCGTGCTGCGATTCATGGGGTGGCAAAGAGTCCGACATGACTGAGCGACTGAACAGAACTGATAGTAGTAAACTGGGATAAAACTGAGGGAAAGATACATGAGACCTCTCTCTATTGTCTTTGAAGCTTTCTGTGAATATTAATTTCAAAATAAAAAGGCTTTAAAAATGAATAGAAAGTTAGAGGACGGGGAACTGAGTATAGCACCCAAAAAAAAAAAAAAGGAAACTGAAGAAGGGAGGTATACATTTTGGACATTAAAATAATCATGGTGAACTGACCTTAGTCCTCACTAGGGCTTGACTCTCATCTTCATTTGGTTTGGACTCTCATCCTCTCTACCTCCTGAATCTTGTCCTCGTTAGTCATGAAATCAGGTTTTCACTGTGCCCTGAGTCTGGCCCTAACTGAGCCCTGGTTATGGTCCACACTAGGGCCTGACACTCTTCCTCACTTTGTCCTCTCATCCTCAACAGGGCCTGACTCTGTCCTCTATGGCCTGACACTTTGTGTCACTACTTCCTCATTGCTTCACTGGACCATGAAACTTGTCCTCCCTGGATACTGACACTGTTCCTCACTGGGCTCTGGTTTGGGTCCTCACTACAGCCTAACTCTGGTCCTGACCACGTCAAGACTGTTGTTTCAATAGGACCTGATTCTTGTCCTCTACACTCTAACTCTTCCTCTCTAGACACTGCTTCTGTTCCTCACTGGGTCTGATCCTGGTCCACTCTATGACTTGAATCTGGTCCTTTCTATATCCTGAATCTTGTCCTCTATACAGTCTGACTCTGGTCTTCTGACAGCCCAACTCTTTGCCTTATCATTGCCTGACTGAATCTGATTCTCTTTGTGGTTTAACTCTGTCCCCTCTACTGCCTGACACTTTTCTTCACTACACTCTGATTCTTGATCCTTAGCCCTGATTCAGGGCTAAGTCAGACTAAAGTCACTGGGTCTGACTTTGGTCCTCACAGCACCCTGACTCTTCGCCTCACTGGGAACTGACACTGGTCCTAAGTGGGCCCTGATGCTGGACATCACTATGGCCTTAATATGGCCCTCACACAGTCTGAGTCTCATCCTAGTAGGACCTGACTGTTGTCTTGCCTATGTCCTGCACTCGTCCTAACTATATTTGACCCTGGACCTCAATGTTCCCTGAGTCTCATCCTCACTGGGCCCTGATTCTGATCCTCACTACATCTTGACTCTGATCCTCACTAGGGTCTGACTCTCGTCATCAGTTTGGTCTGACTCTCATTTTCACCATGGCCTGACTCTGTCCTCTAAGGCCTGAGACTTTAGGTCACCACAACCTGACTCGTTGCCTCACTCTCTCATAAAACTTGTCCTCACAGGACACTGACACTGCTGCTCACTCAGCAGTGAATCTGGTCCTCACTACCTGACCCTGGTCCTAAGTGGCCCCTCACTCTGGTTTTCTCTATGGCCTGACTTGGTCATCTCTAAGGCCTGGCACATTGTCTCACTTTGACTGTGATCCTTATTAGGCCCTGATTCTGGTCCTCACACTGACTGATTCTGTCCTCACTGCAGCATGATCTTCATCATCATTAGGGCTTGAACCTCATTTCTAATAGGGCCTGACTCTCATCCTCACTTTCACCTGACTCATCCTTACCATGGCCTGAATCTGTACTCAGTGGCCTGACACTTTGGGTCACTACCTCCTGACTCTTTGCCTCACTGGGTCATGAATCTTGTCCTCACTGGAGACTGACACTGCTCCTCACTGGGATCTGATTTTGGTCTTCATTACAGTCTGACCCTTGTTCTCGCTATGGCATGACTCTCATTCTCATTAGGGCCTGACTCTCATGCTCACTAGGACATGAGTCTCAACTCAGTAGGCCCTGAGTCTGGTTCTCACTAGGCACTGATTCTCTTCTCACTGGGCTCTGCTCCTGGTTGGCTCTACAGCTTGACTCTTGTCCTTTCTACATCTTGAACCTGGTCCTCTGTAGGCCCTGACTCTGGTCCTCTCTATGGCCTGACACTTTGCCTCACCTCGGCCTGACATTTTGTTTCACTGGGCTTGACTCTGTTCCTCCCCATGCCCTGACTCTTTGGCTCACTACAGCCTGACTCTGCCTCACTGTGAGGACAGTGGTCCTCCATGGGCCCTGATACTGGACATCACCTAGCCTGAATATGGTCCTCACTATGTCCTGATTCTGGTGCTCACTAGGGTCTCAGTCTCATCTTCACTAGGGCCTCAGTGAGCACAAAGGTCAGGCCCTATTGAGGAAGAGAAGCATCCATAGTGTGGACCAGAGTCAGATCATAGTTAAGACCATATCAGGGCCCAGTAAAGAACGGTGTCAACATGCAGTGAGGACCAGAGCCAGGCCATATTGAGGATCAGAGTGAGGCAGGTCCCAGTGAGGAACCAACACAGGGCCCTGTGAGAAGCAAAGCCCTGCACAAAGTGTGAGGCAAAGCACTCTGCATCCTGACACTTGTCCTCACTAGAGGCTGACTCTGGACCTCACTGGACACTGATTCTGGTCCTCACTACATGTTGACTGTGATCCTCACTAAGGCTTGACTCTTGTTCTAACCTTGGCCTGACTCTCATCCTTACTAGTGACTGACTCTCATCCTCACTTTGGATGAAATTTTTCAAGTAGTAGGTTACTCTCAGCAAACACAATGCTGAAAAACCTATGTTCCTTTGTTGAATGAATGGCAATAAATAGAGTGTTTTACAGGTGTATATCTTGCAGCAACTGTCTAGATTCTAAGTTGTGAGAATGCCATGTTTCCACAGAGGGTCTAACTTCCAGAGTCACAGCCAGGATGTTTCCCTGCATTTTCTGAGCCTTATGAACCCACTCCTAGGTCATACAGTGACTGCCCATGAGGAAACAGTCTGTAGGAGTGTGTCTGAGAGTGCTGAGTGCCATCTAGTGTTGTTACCAAATGAGTTGACATGCCACTGGAAATGATCTAGCAGCAAGGAATTGCAAGCCGCCTGCTTGCTTCAGAAATCCCAAAGGTTTGACCAAAGATATTGTCACAAGTAAGAAAAGAGCAATTGGATAGATTTTCAGGAAGTTGCTAGGCCACACCATTTTATGACCAACTGAGAGTAAATGCTAATTTTGCCAACAAGGTCCAGGATCCAGGTTCACACTCAGTATGTGTCCCTGCAGTATCCAAGAATTTTCCAGACAGACCTAGGATCACTGGATCTCTCCTACAGAGAAAACTTGATGGAACAGATGTTTGGATGTTTGTTTGCTTTTCCCTTTGAGTGTGGGTGCCTTCCCTATGGTAACACAGTCAGGGGAAATTATTACTGAAAAATGACCTCCAAGCAAGCATTTTCAAGCAGTGTGTTACTCTCAGCACACAGAATACTGGGAAATTTATGCTCCTTCGATGAATGAAAGGCATAAAAAAAAAAAATGTTTTTCAGCCATCTATTTATTAGGAAGTCTAGATTCTAAGATATGAGAACTCCAGGTTTGTACAGAGGCCCTAATTTCCAGAGTCATAACCAGTATGTTTCCTTGCACTTTCCAAGCCTTGTGAACACATTCCTAGCTCATATTGGGTCTGCCCATGAGGAAACAGGCTTGGGAAATTGTCTAAGAGTACTGCGTGCCATACTGTTATTACCTAGATTAGTTGATGTTCTAATGGAAATGATCCTGCCCCAAGGAGTTTCAAGCTGCCTACTCACATCAGAAATCGGAAAGGTTTGACCAAACTTATTGATGTCATAAGTAGGAAAACATCAATTGGATGGATTATCAGGCAGCTGCCAGTCCACACCTTTTTAGGGCCAAGAGAGAGAAAATGCTAATTTTGCCAACAAGGTCCAATATCAAGTTTCACACTCAGTATGTTTCCCTGTAGTATCCAAGAATTTTCCAGACAGACCTAGGATCATTCAATCCTTCCTACAGAGAAACATTGATGAAACAGGTTTTTTTGTTTGTTTGTTTTCCCTGTAATTGCACTATTCTTCCCTACTGTGACAACCATGAGGGGAAATTTTTACTTAAAAATGACCTCCAGGCAAAAATTTGCAAATATTGGGTTGCTCTCAGCAAACAGAATGCTGGGAAACATACATTCCTTCAGTGAATGAAAGGCAAGAAAAGAGAGTGCTAAAGGCATTTCTTCCTGTGACTGCCAGGAAGTTTGCACTCTGACGCCTGAAATAAATGCACATGAGCTCATTTCTCTCTTCCTTATGCCTGCAACTTCGCTTAAGTATCTGTGTTTTCTAAAGCACAGGTCCTTGCTTATTAATGCTACAAAGTCACCTGACAGTGTAATTTCGCCCACTTGGGGTAAAAACAGGTCCAGCAGAAGCCCTCATGGAACATTCTTTCCTGAATTCTTTTCTAAGGGAATGGTGTAGTGTGATCTAGGAGTGCCTTTGCACAGTTCAGAACCTGTGGGAAAATGTTTTTCTGAACCTCGAACTCAGTATCTGAAGAGAAATTATCATTTTTGCTTAACGAATCTGGAATACTTGCAGTCTCCAACCTGACGGGAAACACACTGGTGCGTTTTCCCCTTCTTTATGACAAGTTTCATCAAGTATTTGTGTTTTCTCAGAGAAACATGCTTCTTGACATTTCTTGCTAGAAAGTCCTCTGACAGCACACTTTTAGCTGAACAGGGTAAAAACAGATCTAGATGTCATCATACATGGATCGTACCTTGAGTCCTAAGACTGAATTTACAGAGCTTTGAAACTACAGGGAGACATGTTTTGTGAACCTGGAATTGAGGTATGATGACCAAAATCAGTCATTTACCCTGTGAAACCTATAGAGTTGCAGCATGCAACCTGTCAGAAACACACACAGGCTCATTCTACTCTTCAATCCTAGAACCACTTCTTTAAGTAGTTGACTTTTCAAAAACTCAGGGCCTCCCTGGTGGCTCAGAGGGTAAAGCATCTGCCTGCCATGCAGGAGATCCGGGTTCGATCCCCATATTGGGAAGTTCCCCTGGAGAAGGAAAGGGCAGCCCACTCCAGTACTCTTGCCTACAAAATGTCATGGACAAAGGAGGCTGTATGGCTACAGTGAGAGGAATCACAAAGAATCGTACAGGACTGAGCAACTTCACTTCTCCTGAATCAGACTGCTTGGCACTTCTTTCACCTAATCAGGCTTGCCCATCCAGATTCACACAGCACTCTCAAACAAGACCATGCCTGTGCACTAGGAGTGTCTTTATGCAGTTCTAAATATGCAGGGAAATGTGTTATCTTGAAGCTGGAATTCCAGGCAATATGTCAAAATCAATATATTCCTTCTGTGAAATCAGTAGACTTGCATACTCAAACCAGCCAGGAAAATACACTGGGTCATTTTTCTGTGCATTACGGCAACAGCTTTGGTCCATTCTTTGAGTTTTCTGAAAGGAACATGCTGCTAGCCACTTCTTACTGGGGAGGCAAGACCCAGTCCAGTTTCATCGACTTAGGCTAACAACAGGTATGGCAGCCAACACTCACAGTACACTCCCCACTGAATTCTCAGAGCACTCCCCACTGAACTCTACTCATGGAATGGTGAAATTTGCCTTTGGGTTTTCTTAGACAGCTTTCTGACTACAGGGACATATGTTTTTGTTAGCATGGGATTTGGAGGCTAAAGGCAGAAGCAACATTTCTTTGTGTGACTGCTGGTGGTTGCACTCTGATGCCTGAAATAAATGCACACGAGTCCATTTCTCTCTCCCTTAAGCCCATAGCTTTGCTTAAGTATCTGCGTTTTCTGAAAGCACAGGTCCTTGCTTATTAATGCCACAAAGTCACCTGACAGTGTAATTTCACCCACTCGGGGTAACAACAGGTACAGGAGAAGCCCTCACGGAACATTCTTCTCTGAATTCTTTTTTAAGGGAATGGTGCAGTGTGATCTAGGCCTGCCTTTGCACAGCTCAGAACCTGTGGGGAAACATTTTTCTGAACATAGAACTCGGTGCCTGAAGAGAAAGCAGCATTTTCGCCTAATGAATCCAGAATCCTTGCAGTCTCCAACCTGACAGGAAACACACTGGTGCATTTTTCCCTTCTTTTGACAAGTTTCAAGTATTTCTGTTTTCTGAGAGAAAAATGCTGCTTTCTATTTCTTGCTGGGAGGTAGGTCCTCTGACAGTACACTTTTAGCTGAACAGGGTAAAAACAGATCTCGAAGTCAACATACACGGATCGTAGCTTTAGTCCTAGGAATGAATTTACAGAGCTTTGAAACTACAGGGAGACATGTTTTGTGAACATGAAATTGGGGTATGATGTAAAAAATCAGTCATTTGCCCTGTGAAATCTGTAGAGTTGCAGCATGCAACCTGTCAGAAACACACACAGGCTCATTCTACTCTTCAATCCTAGAACCGCTTCTTTAAGTAGCTGACTTTTCAAGGAATCAGGTGGGCCTCCCTGGTGGCTTTGAGGATAAAGCATCTATCTGCAATTCAGGAGAACTTGGTTTGATCCCCATGTCAGGAAGTTCCCCTGGAGAAGGAAGCGGCAGCCCACTCCAGCACTCTAACCTGCAAAATGCTATGGACAGAGGACCCTGGTTGGCTACCATCAAAGGAATTACAAAGAGTGAACTGGGCAACTTCTCTTCTCCTGAATCAGGCTGCTGGCACTTCTTTCCGTGAGGTCATCTGACAGTACATTTCAGCTAATCAGAGTAAAACCAGGCTTGGCCATCCACATTCACAGAGCACTCTCCACAGATACCTTGGCTTCTCAAACAGGACAGTGTCTGTGCACTAGGGGTGTCTTTACACAGCTCTAAATGTGTGGGGAAACGCGTTATCTCAAAGCTGGAATTCCAGGCCAAATGGGCAAAATCACTATGTTCCTCCTGTGAAAGCAGAAGAGTTGCAGCCTCAAACCAGCCAGGAAAACACACTGGGTCGTTTTTCTGGGCATTATAACAACCACTTTGGTCCATTATTTTAGTTTCCTGAAAGGAACATGCTGTTGGCCACTTCTTAACTGGGAAGGCAACACCCAGTCCAGTTTCACCGAATAAGGCTAAGAACAAGTATGACAGCCAACACTCACAGAACACTCCCACTGAACTCCCAGAGAACTCCCCACTGAAATCTTTACTATCGGAATGGGGCAATCTGCCCTTGGTTGTCTTAGACAGATTTCTAACCACAGGGTGCTTTCTTTTTTTAAGCATGGTATTTGAAGCCTAAACACAGAAGTAGCATTTCTTCATGTGACTGCCAGATGCTTGCAGTCTGACACCTGAAATGCATGCGTGTTCATTTCTCTCTTCCTTAGGCCCACGGGTTTGCTTAATTATCTGTGGTGTCTGAAAGCACAGGCACTTGTTTATTAATGCTATAAAGTCCTCTAAGAGTGCAATTTTTCCCATTCGGGGTAACAACAGGTGTTGCAGAAGCACTCATAGAACATTCTTCCCTCAATTCTTTTCTAAGGGAATGGTGCAGTATGATCCAGGTGTGCCTTTGAACTGCTCTGAACCTGTAGGGAAATGTTTTTCTGAACCTAGAACTTGGGGTCTGAAACAAAAGCAGCATTTTCTCCAAACGAATCTGGAATACTTGCAGTCTCCAACCTGATGGGAAAACACAGTGGTGCATTTTTCCCTTCTCTATGACTGGAAGTTTCATCAAGTATTTGTGTGTTTTCTGAAACACACTGCTTGCCATTTCTTGCTGGAAGTCCTCTGACAGTACAGTTTTAGCTGATCAGGGTAAAAACAGATATAGAAGTCAACATTCAAGGATAGTTCACTGTGTCCCAGGAATGAATTTACACAGCTTTGAAACTGCAAAGAGATGTTTTTGTGAACCTGGAATTTGGGTATGACGTCCAAAAGCAGTCGTTTCCCCTGTGAAACCTATATAGTTGCAGCATGCAACCTGCCAGAAAAACACACTGGCTTTTTCTACTCTTCAATCCTAGAACCGCTTTTGTTAAGGAGTTGACTTCTCAAGGAATCAGGCAGGCTTCCCTGGTGGCTCAGAGGGTAAAGAGTCTGCCCACAATGCAGGAGACAGGGGTTTGATCCCCGGGTCAGGAAGATCCCCTGGAGAAGGAAATGGCAACCCACTCCAGTAATCTTGCCTGGAAAATGCCATGGACAGAGGAGCTTGGTATCCTACAGTCAATGGGATCGCAAAGACTCTTAGAGGATTTTGCAACTTCTCTTGTCACGAATCAGGCTGCTTGCCACTTTTTGCTGTGAAGTCATCTGACAGTATGTTTCATCTAAACAGGGTAAAACCAGGCTTGGACTTCCACATTCACAGATCACTCTCCACTGATATACTTGCTCCTCACACGGGACAGTGTCTGTTTACTAAGAGTTTATTTAACTGCTCAAAATGTGCAGGGTAAAGTGTTTTCTTGATGCTGGAAATGCAGGCAATATGCCAAAATCAGTATATTCCTCCTGTGAAAGCATGATAGTTGCAGCCTCAATCAAGCCAGGTAAGCACACTGGGTCATTTTTCTGTGCATTATGACAACAGCTTTAGTCCATTATTTGAGTTTTCAAAAGGAACATGTTGCTTGCCACTTCTTACCAAGAAGGCATCACCAATCCAGTTTCGCCGAATCAGGCTGACAACAGATATGGCAATGAACGCTCCCCACTGAACTCATGACACTCCCCACTGAAGTCTTTACTCATGGAATGGTGCAATCTGTTCTTGGAATCTCTTAGACAGCTTTCTAACTACAGGGACGTTTGTTTTTGTACACATGGGATTTGGAGCCTAATGGCAGAAGCAGCATTTCTTCATATGACTGCAGGGTGCTTGCTGTCTTAAGCCTGAAAGAAAAGCACATGGGTTCATTTTTCTCTTCCTTACAGCCGCAGCTTTGCTTAAGTATCTGCTTTTTCTGAAAGCACAGGCACTTGATTATTAATGCTACTAAATCATCTGACAGTGTAATTTCGCCTACTCAGGGTAACAACAGGTACGCCAGAAGCACTCACAGAACACCCTTCCCTGAACTCTTTTCTAAGGGAATGGTACGGTGTGTTCTAGGAGTGTCATTGCACTGTTCTGAACTTGTGACAAAACGTTTTTTCTACACCTAGAACTCAGGGGCTTGAGGAGAAAGCAACATTTTCACCCAACAAAACCAGAATACTTGCAGTCTCAAACATGAGGGAAAAATACGCTTCTTTCCCTTCTTTATATGATAGCAAGTTTCATCAAATATGTGTGCTTTCTGAGAGAAACACACTGCTTGCCATTTCTTGCTGGAAAGTCCTCTGACAGAACACTTTTAGCTGATCAGCATAAAAAGATATGGAAGTCAACATTCACAGATTGTACATTGTGTCCTAGGAATGAATTTACACAGCTTTGAAACTGCAGAGAGACCTGCTTTTGTGAACCTGGAATTGGTGTATGATGTCATTTCCACTGTGAAACCTGTAGAGTTGAAGCATCCAAACTGCCCAAAAAAACACACAGGCTCATTCTACTCTTCAATTCTTGAACAGCGTTGGTTCAGAAGTTTAGTTTTCAATGAATCAAGTGGGTTTCCCTGGTGGATCAGTGGGTAAAGTGTGCCTGCACTGCGGGAGACCTAGGTTCAATCCCCGGGTCAGGAAGATTCCCTGGAGAAGGAAATGGCAACCCACTCCAGTACTCTTGCCTGTCCAATTCCACAGACAGAGGAGCTTGATAAGGCTACAGTCCTTCAAATCACAAAGAGTTGCACATAACTGAGCAATTTCACTTCTCATGAATGAGGCTGCTTGCCACTTCTTACTGCAAGGTCATCTGACAGTACGTTTCACCTTATCAGGATAACAACAGACTTGGCCATCCACATTCACAGGGCTCTCTCCACTAATATCTTTTCTCAGCCAATGGTACAGTGTCTGTCCACTAGGAGTGTCTTCACAAAGCTCTAAATATGCAGGGAAACATGTTATCCTGAAGCTGGAAATCCAGGCAATATGTCAAAATCAGTATATCCCCCTTGTGAAAGCTGGATAGTTGCAGCCTCAAACAAGTCAGGAAAACACACTGCATCATTATCCACTGGACCACAAGAGAAGTCCTCAATTTTAATTTTTGTGATGATGACACTTCTTTCAAGGGTTCTTCCCCAACTGAGCCCAAGCTGCTGTTATGTCCAGAGTTGGCCAGAAAGCTCACAAGTAGTCAGCTTTACCGCAAACTTCAGTTTGTTTTCGGTGCTGGCCTCACTCCTGTCGTGGTGCTTGGTGACTTAGCAAACACTTGCAAGCCTGAGGCTGGCAGGGAGGGGTGGGTGGGGCGGGAAGGGTCCACACACCTGCACTCACGCTGACTTAAAATACTCTGTTCTTGCTTCTTAGGTACCCAGATAAGCTGCTTCTCCCCCAGTTCTTTCTCGTGGTGCCAGGCTTCCTTCGTGGACTCCTATTGCTTGGCAGTCACCCAGCAGAAGGACTCCTTGCAGGGCGACTCTGGAAACTTTCCATCGTGTGTGCATAAGGTAACAAGGGATATTGCAAATCTCTCCTCTTTGCTTTGCAGACATGGAAACTTAAGTCCAGAGAAGATGCAGCAGTCCACAGCTGCATGTGGCCAACCAGGGCTGTAACTCAGATCATAAAGCCATAGCACTTTAAAATTAGAAGGACCCTCAAAGATTACTTGATGCAGCACCTCCCTTTAGCAGATAGGAAACTGAGGCCCTCTTTGATTTTAGCTCTGTAGTGGCTGGCACCTCATGTGCCTCAGTCACCTTTCTACCCTTGATTCCCAGTGACATCTGAACCATAAGATTTCATGACATTTTTTATGCCTCGGGGAGCTTTGTTAGAGAACAGCAGAGCTGGGACTCAGAGCTTCCACCAGCTCCTATTCCACCACACATGGGACCTCTTGGAAAAAGTAAGGACAAGCCTAGAGGTCTTCCTTCCAGCCTGTGTGTTACTCCACCATCAAGAAGCCCAGGAATGAATTCATCTGGGGGTGTTGGTTGCAGCACAGCTTTTGGCAGACATGCTTTGCTTTCCGATGGGTCCACGTGCTGCAGAGAAGGGGAGATTGCTGCCCGGAAGACAGCAGTGTCCTGCAGAGAAGAGGAGCAGGCCAGGAGCTCTGTGGCCAGGGGAGCATGGCGGCAGGGCACACAGCAGCTTCCCAGTGTGGGGCTTGGGCCAGAGCCACCAGGTTTGTGCAGAATGTTCTCTGCATAATGAAATGGCTCCACTGGGTCTTCTCTGTGCTTGTGAAAGTGGGACTTTGTTTCAACTTGTCATTAGTTTCAACCACTGGTCTTTTTGTCTACCATGAAAATAAGTAAAATATTTGTGTATCTTGGGACTTCTCATCCACCAAGGAAAGCATAGTATGTTAGCTGCTAAAAAGCCAGAGGCCGACATTTGAGGCTCTCCTGCTTTGAGCACACAGCATCCTTCTTTTTTAAAAAAGAACAATGTAAATCGTTTGCTGTAACTCAGACTCGTCCCCTCTTGTCTGGGTATCATATGCCATTTGGCACAATGATGCTCTCCACTGACCCCTTTCTTCTTCAGGGTTTGGCTTTTCTCCCTGACTTCCTGCCTTGGTGTTAATTGGGTCCTCATCAACTTTGCATGACTTGGTAGCCAGGGCAGCATGATAATAAGGATCTTCCACATGAATGGGCACAGTTTTAGAAACTGAATGTCTTTGTTTGCACATCTAAATGCATGCTGTTGTAGTTTGGTGGTGGTTTACTCACCATGTTGTGTCTGACTCTTGCAACCCCATGAGCTGTAGCCCACCATCCTCTTCTATCCATGGGATTTCCCAGGCAAGAATACTGGAGTGATTGCCATTTCTTTCTCCAGGACATCTTCCTGACCCAGGGATCAAACCCACATCACCTGCAAAGTTCCATTGTAGTAGTTTAAGTCCGTTTGTTTTAATGGTCTTCTGAGAATGGAAAGTTGTGATCACTGACTGGGCTGGGCCCTGACAGATCCACAGAAGAATGTATATTCTGGGATTGTCCAGTGTAAGAGTTGGCAGGGATATTGCTGCTGCTGCTGCTGCTGATAAGTCACTTCAGTCGTGTCCGACTCTGTGCAACCCCATAGACGGCAGCCCACCAGGCTCCTCCGACCCTGGGATTCTCCAGGCAAGAGCACTGGAGTGGGTTGCCATTGTCTCCTCCAATGCATGAAAGTGAAAAGTGAAAGTGAAGTTGCTCTGCCGTTTCTTACTCTTAGCAACCCCAAGGGAGGTCGCAGCCTACCAGGCTCCACTGTCCATGGGATTTTCCAGGCAAGAGTACTGGAGAGGGGTGCCATTGTGTTCTCCAGGCAGGGATATTAGAGACTGCAAAACTTCTAGAGCAGGAAGACGTTCAAAGATTCTGATCAAGATGCATTTTATATGTGAGGATAAGGGCACCTTAAGAGGTCACGCCCAGAAGTCACAGAATTAGTTGCTGGCTGTAAGGTAAAAATCAGGTCTCTAGGCTCCTTTTACTTCTGCAGGGTTGGGGAAGTCTTGTGGAGAGGTGTGGGTAGCCAAGCCATACATTTTTGATGTTAGTGAAAGATGGAGGAGCTCTTTTTCTGGTGATGGTAGTCTGACTTGTTTTGGTAGAAGTTTGGCCGAAACTCTGAGCAGAGGTCTTTCCAGATTCACAGACTGGAGGCAAAAATTGAACGTGTCAAGTTGGAAGGACCCTGGTCAACACCCTAGGCTTGAGAGGCCATTGCTGAGGAGTGAGGGGGTAATCCAGCATTCAGCCATCCCTCACAGGGTCTAGAGTCCTGTCTGAAGCATTTTAGCACCAATTAAATGAAGGGGATTTGGGATTATCAGTGTCTCTTGTCTACCTGCCAGTCAGAAGCAAAAATAAGCCAGTCTTCACTGGAGGAAAAGCCTCAGATCCTCGCTCCAGTTTTTCACATGTGTTCAGCACTCGATCAAAAATAGCCAGAGTATAGGAGAAATCCCAGAACTAAAAACAGACCCTCAGACCATGATAGCACCCTCAGCCCCTTGCCGTTGTGCCTGCCCAGTGTCCCCAGGCAGCACCAACCCCCTCCTTTTGGTGAATGGAGGAGTCCCTTCTCCTGATCGAAGCCAGACCACTGTGTGACCCACCTGTGTTCTGGATCCCCCTCCCAGGTTGTAGGGACACCTCTCCCCCTCTTTCTCTTCTGCATTCTCAACCCTTCCCTTCCCAAGAGCTCTCTTCCCATTGACGTTTTAGCGAGTCCACCTCTGCAGTGCGTAGTCTTGCCGAGGTCATCTGCCCTCCTTGTTGCTCGATTACTTCTCACTTGTGAGGCTTGTGCTGCTTGGCTTCTTTCTGGCCCTCAGTCCTGCAGACCATGCCCTCCTGCAGGTGCAGTCTTGCCTCTCAGGGCAGAGTCACCCTTCTCCCGTCCCTGAGAAGCTGGGGTTCTCTCCCAGGGCACCTCCTCAGCACCCCTCCTGGGACTATCCCAGGCCCCGGTTCCTCTTTCCTCCTGTGGGCTGTTGACACCCAGGTCTTCATCCCCAGCCCAGCCTTCTCTCCTGAGCTCCAGATCTGCACAACCCGCTGAACCCTGAGCTTGGACCCTTGAAGGTCTGGTTCGCGCCTCCAGCACAGCTTCAGAGCTGACCTTGCATCCCCTGTCTGTCTGCACTGTGACCTCTAGCTCGGTTCATGACACCAGACACCCTGTGAGATCAGCCACAGATCTGAGGGCCACGGCAACTCTGTCTCCCTCCGCACATCCTGTCCATCATCGAGCCCCATCAGGTGTGTTTCCTTAAGCAGCTCTGAGCCCTTCGCCCCTCGGTCCAGCCCCCAGCACTGCCGCCTGTCACCTCACCCACAGTGCTGCCCTCACCCCACTCTCCTTCCACGTGGTCACAGGGGCTCTCTTTGGCCTGATTGTCATTTCCCTGGCTTCCCCAATAGCTCAGTTGGTAAAGAATCTGATGCGGGAGACCCCGGTTCGATCCCTGGGCTGGGAAGATGCCCTGGAGAAGGGAAAGGCTACCCACTCCAGTCATTTCCCTAAACAAACACTGCCAGTGTCCTTATGAAATGTCTCTATTTCTTTAAAAGAAAAACTACTTTTGACTAACAGGTTCACTCTCCTCCCTCTGGCCCTGTGAACCTTCCCCCCAGCCTCACTTCCAGACCCAGCCTCACCTCTGCCCCCTGCACCCTGGGGCCCTGACTTCCTGCAGGTCTCATGCTTCTTGGTTATTTCACTCACATTCTACTTTGAAGAGCCTTCCCTGTTACCTCCACCCCTGAATCCGGGAAATTCCTAATTTGGTTTTCTAGTCTTAGCTTAAATGTCATTTCCACCTAGAAGCTTCCCCTGAACCTCTAGACTGAGGGTTGTTGCCAGTTCAAACTTCTTCAAGGGCCAGGTGGGTGAAGCTTCCAGGAATAAAACTGTGGGCCAGCTGAGTAGACAGTAGACCACATGCCCTGCCTCAGACATTCAGATCCTAGAAATGGGGCAGCAGCCAAGCAGAATGTCATCTGTACCCCACCCTGGTCTGCATTGCTTGGTTGTGTGTTCCCAGAGCAGCCTGCCCTTTTCCTGGAATCACCCTGGGTCATTACTTGCCTTGCGTGCTAAGTCGCTTCAGTCATGTCTGACTCTGCGACCCCATGGACTGTATCCTTCTAGGCTCCTCTGTCCATGGGACTTCCCAGGCAAGAATACTGGAGTGGGTTCCTGTGCCCCCTTCCAGGGGATCTTCCCCACCAAGGGATCAAACCTGCATGTCTCTTGCATGGGCAGGTGTGTTCTTTACCACTAGTGCCACCTGGTGCTTGCCTTAATTACTTGCCTTCAGTTCAGTCGCTCAGTCGTGTCCGACTCTTTGCGACCCCATGAATCGCAGCACGCCAGGCCTCCCTGTCCATCACAAACTCCCAGAGTTTACTCAGACTCATGCCCGTCGAGTCGATGATGCCATCCAGCCATCTCATCCTCTGTCAGCCCCTTCTCCTCCTGCCCCCAATCCCTCCCAGCATCAGGGTCTTTTCCAATGAGTCAACTCTTCCCATGAGGTGGCCAAAGTATTGGAGTTTCAGCCTCAGCATCAGTCCTTCCAATGAACACCCAGGACTGATCTCCTTTAGGATGGACTGGTTGGATCTCCTTGCAGTCCAAGGGACTCTGAAGAGTCTTCTCCAACACCATAGTCCAAAAGCATCAATTTCTCAGTGCTCAGCTTTCTTCACAGTCCAACCCTCACATCCATACATGACCACTGGAAAAACCATAGCCTTCACTAGACAGAGGTTTGTTGGCAAAGTAACATCTCTGCTTTTTAATATGCTATCTAGGTTGGTCATAACTTTCCTTCCAAGGAGTGTCTTTTAATTTCATGGCTGCAGTCACCATCTGCAGTGATTTTGGAGCCCAAAAAAATAAAATCTGACATTCTTTCCACTGTCTCCCCTTCTATTTCCCATGAGGTGATGCCCAAGACAGTCGGGTCATGGTGGAGAGGTCTGACAGAATGTGGTCCACTGGAGAAGGGAATGGCAAACCACTTCAGTATTCTTGCCTTGGGAACCCCATGAACAGTATGAGAAGGCAAAATGATAGGATACTGAAAGAGGAACTCCCCAGGTTGGTAGGTGCCCAATATACTACTGGAGATCAGTGGAGAAATAACTCCAGAAAGAATGAAGGGATAGGGCCAAAGCAAAAACAATACTCAGTTGTGGATGTGACTGGTGATAGAAGCAAGGTCCGATGCTGTAAAGAGCAATATTGCATATGAATCTGGAATGTTAGGTCCATGAATCAAGGCAAATTGGAAGTGGTCAAACAGGATGTGGCAAGAGTGAATGTTGACATTCTAGGAATCAGCAAATTAAAATGGACTGGAATGAGTGAATTTAATTCAGATGACCATTATATCTACTACTGTGGGCAGGAATCCCTTTGAAGAAATGGAGTAGCCATCATAGTCAACAAGAGTCTGAAATGCAGTACTTGGATGCAATCTCAAAAACGACAGAATGACCTCTGTTCATTTCCAAGGCAAACGATTCAATATCATGGTAATCCAAGTCTATGCCCCAACCAGTAACGCTGAAGAAGCTGAAGTTGAACAGTTCTATGAAGACCCACAAGACCTTTTAGAACTAACACCCAAAAAATATGTCATTTTCATTATAGGGAACCGGGATGCAAAAGTAGGAAGTCAAGAAACACCTGGAGTAACAGGCAAATTTGGCCTTGGAGTACAGAATGAAGCAGGGCAAAGGCTAATAGAGTTTTGCCAAGAGAACGCACTGGTCATAGCAAACACCCTCTTCCAACAACACAAGAGAAGACTCTACACATGGACATCACCAGATGGTCAACACTGAAATAAGATTGATTATATTATTTACAGCCAAAGATGGAGCAGCTCTATACAGTCAGCAAAAACAATACTGGGAGCTGACTGTGGCTCAGATCATGAACTCCTTATTGCCAAATTCAGACTTAAACTGAAGAAAGTAGGGATAACCACTAGACCATTCAGGTATGATCTAAATCAATTCCCTTATGACTATACATTGGAAGTGAGAAATAGATTTAAGGGACTAGATCTGATAGAGAGCCTGATGAACTATGGAGGGAGGTTCGTGACATTGTACAGGAGACAGGAATCAAGACCATCCCCATGGAAAAGAAATTACTTGCCTTAATTCTTCTCAATTAATTCCTTGTTTCCAAGACTCTAAGTTCCACACTGATGGTGAAGCTGAAACTCCAATACTTTGGCCACCTCATGTGAAAAGTTGACTCATTGAAAAAGACCTTGATGCTGGGAGGAATTGGGGGCATGAGCAGAAGGGGACAACAGAGGATGAGATGGCTGGATGGCATCACTGACTCGATGGGCATGAGTTTGAGTAAACTCCAGGAGTTGGTGATGGACAGGGAGGCCTGGCATGCTGCGATTCATGGGGTCAGAAAGAGTCGCACACGACTGAGTGACTGAACTGAAGTTCCATTCAGGCAGAGACCATGACGGGTCTCGTTCACCCCTGTGCCCGAGGACTATGCACTGTCCAGTGTGGGTGCTCAGAACACACATGTGGATGGGAGGAATGAGGGGGTGAGGAATGAGGTGGCTGCAAGTCCTGATCAGAACCAGACATGGTTCTCCAGGAGCATTCTGACTAGTGCTCATGTTGAGGGGTTAGAGGCACAGAGTTTATGTGAACACTTCTCAACTCAGTTCTGATGCCAGAGTTAAAACCGGAAGACCCAGGGACCTCCCCGGTGATCCAGCGTTTGAGAATCTACCTTGCAATGCAGGGGACGCAGGTTCAATCCTTGGTGGGGGAACTAAAATCCCACATGCCACAGGGCAACTAAGCCCGTGCACCACCACAAAGGATCCCACATGACACAACTAAGACCTGACACAGCCAAAAAAAAAGAAGACCCCAAATCCCCCTGAAGAAGTCATTCAGTGGAACACGCGTCGGCGAGGGCATGAGTTACGGCCACGGCGTGATTCACGCTGGCACGCCTCCGCGCCTGATTTTTTCACGTCTCCGGCCCTTTTCCTCCTTCCTCTCTCCCCCACTCCGTTTATTTCTGGTGACGCTAGTACACCTGAGTTGTCTCTGGTGGAAATGTGGGTGCACTCAAAGGACCAGCAGGTGGCACTGTTTGATAACTGGTCTTTTTTTTTTTTTTTAGTGTTCTGTTCACTTTGTTCAAGTTCATAAAGTAGGCAACCGTTAGGCACGATTTCTTTCTGAAACAGAAAAGCCAGTTTTTTACTGAAAAGCAAACAGAGAAGAACAAGAAACTAAAATTAACAGAGTTGTCCGATCTTGTTATGCTTCCTTTAAGTGGATTCAAAGAAACTTAGTTGGAGGGGTTCTCTGAGGCTACCAGACCAGAGATTTTCAAACCTTAGTGAAAAAACAGGACCCTGGGCCCCAGTCAGACTACTAATTTGATGCCTGTGGGTTTGAAATCTGTGGGGTTAAGGCCCGGAATGTGATTTTTATCCACTTTTCAGGAGAGTCTGCATTTGCTAGGCCAGATTAGGTTCCATTGTAGACAGCAGTCATCTAAACCAGTGTTTCCCAAACTCCATGTGCACACAGATCACCTGGAGATCTTGTTGAAATTTAGATTCAGACTTTTGTATTTCTTTGTTCGTCTCATTTTGTAGTGGTGGTGGTTGTTCTTGTTGAAAACTGGACATTGTTGAGAACGTATTGTAGCCCAGCCAGATAGGTTACTAAACAAAAAAGCAAATAACGAAGCAATCTTGGGTGAGGGAAGGATCAGAATCTAGAATCCAGAGTTGCTGCGATACAGACTCAGATTCAGTAGGCCTGATGGGGGCCTGCATTCTGCATTTCTAACAAGCTCCCAGGTGATACTGAGGGTGTTCGTCTGTGGATCACTTGTTGCAAAGCAAAGATCCCGGGCAGGGGCTGGCAGACTGATGTACGTGCTCCAGCCAGACCCAGCCCGTCACCCGTTTCTGCAGATAGTTTCATTGGAACACAGCCACGCCCACTCCTGTACACATTACCTGTGTCAGCTTTTATACTATGACAGAATCACCGAGTTGTGACAGAGGCCATATGGCTCACAAACATTTCCTGTCTGGCCCTTTGCAGGAAAAAGTTTCCCACTCCGGATCCAGAGCTCCTAAGCCATCCCAGATGATCCAGTGAAACAGAACTCACCGCGTCATAGAACACTCCGTGCCATGTTCGTGCCGATCTTTAGGAAAGTTTTTCCTTGCTTCCTTGTGACTTGGTTCTAATTCTATTAACAGGAGTCTTTTCTTCTTTCACACACAAATGCTCTGTTTGCCATCTTCTCTTTTCCAAGTCTCTCTTCCTGTTAGGTCCCTCCCAGAATGTCACCCAGCATGAAGCCTGCTGCCTTGGGTGTCTTCCTTTGAATGCAGAACAGAATGACATACCACCTTTCTCCTCTCCTCTGTAAACCGCTGATGTAATGCATTAGTCTTTCTGCAGAGCCCTAAACTCATTGGGCTTCGTGTAATTGAAGTTATCCTTAAGTGCATTACTGTCCAAGCAACAGGCATCCGGGAACAAACATAATTTGTGAACCTTATATGTCTCGTCCCCTGTGGAATTTGTTCTTGATTAACCTGATTCTTGCTAACTGATCCTGAAATGTTAGGGTGTCACATCCTCCATGGTTCTCTTGTCTTTTCCTACACATTCTGCTTGGATCCTAACCATGCTCTTGGCTTCTTTGACTATGCTACAAAATCTGAAATTGGAAAGCTGGTCAGATTTTCTTTTATTTTTAGTTATCTGCTACACTTCTCCACCAGGCTACTCTTGACTGTGGTGTCTCATGTTCAGACTTTCTCATCTTCTCAGCTTTCTCCAACCCCACTCCTCTCTGCTCTGAGTCTGTTCCTCCTTGTTTCTTTATTTCAGCTGATGGCACTACCACCCATGCCCTCACCTAAGCTGGAAACCTGGGATTATTAGCCCTAGTTCTTCCCCTTTTCTGTCCATCGCTTCCAGTTGGGCACCAGAAGATATGATTTTCCCTCTGTGTATTGAGCTGGCCAAAAGGTTCATTCAGATTTTGCTATAAGATGTTACAGAAAAACCCAAACAAAATTTTTGCCGACCCAATAGCTCTCAAATCCATCAACTTCTCCCCACTGCTGCTGCCTTGTTAGTGCTTGTCACTGCCCCTCTCTGCTGCAGTAACCTCCTGCCTGCTGTCTCCTCTCCAGTGTCGTCCTTTCGCCATGGTTGTAATAATCTTTCTAAAATAAATTTCCACCAGTGCCTTCCCATACTGTGAGAGCTTCATAATTCAGTTCATGCTTCCCCTTTGTGGGAATTTCCTGGGACTGCTGTGACAAGTGACCACACACTCAGTAACTTAAAACAACCATAATTTCCTCTCTCCTAGATTTGAAAATCAGGGTGTCAGCAGAGTCAGTCCCTTCTTTGGGGCTCAGTGGGAGGATCTGTTGGTGTCTCTCTGGTCATGGCTGGCGGTTCCTTGTCTTGTTTCTGGTCTTGTTTCTGGTCATGGTTGGCGGTTCCTTGTCTTGTTTCTGGTCTTGTTCCTGGTCATGGCTGGCGGTTCCTTGTCTTGTTTCTGGTCTTGTTTCTGGTCATGGCTGGTGGTTCCTTGTCTTGTTTCTGGTCTTGTTTCTGGTCATGGGTGTTGGTTTCTTGTCTTGTAGGTGCAACACTCTACTCTCTACCTCCATCTTCATATAGCTTCTACCCTAGATGTCTCTGTGTCTTCTTATGGTCTGCTTAGAGGAATACCAGTCACTGGATTAGAGCACACTTTAAGTTAGTTAGCTTGCTCCTTGGAAGAAAAGCATGACAAACCTAGACAACATATTAAAAAAGCAGAGACATTTCTTTGCTGACAAAGGTCCATCTAGTCAAAGCTATGGTTTTTCCAGTAGTCACGTATGGATGTAAAAGTTGGACCATAAAAAAGGCTGAGTGCCCAAAAATCGATGCTTTTGAACTGTGGTGTTGGAGAAGACTCTTAACAGTCCCTTGGACAGCAAGGGAAAAAACCAGTCAATCCTAAATGAAATCAACCCTGAATATTCATTGGAAGGACTGATGCTGAAGCTGAAACTCCAATACTTTGGCCACCTCGTGCAAAGAACTGACTCACTTGGAAAAGACCCTGATGCTGGGAAAGATTGAAGGTGGGAGAAGGGGACGACAGAGGATGAGATGCTTGGATGGCATTTCTGACTCAATGGGCATGAGTTTGAGTAAGCTCTGGGAGATGCTAAAGGACAGGGAAGCCAGACATGAGTCAGGCACAAAGAGTCAGGCACAACTGAACAACAACAACTAAATTAGTATGACGGGCTTCCCAAGTGGCTCAGTGGTAAAGAATCAGCTTGCCAATGTGAGAGATGCAGGAGACACTGGTTTGATTCCTGGGTTGGAAAGATCCCATGAAGGAGGAAATGGCAACCCACTCCAGTATTCTTGCCTGGTAAATTCCATGGACAGAGGAGTCTGGAGGGCTGCAGTCACAAAGAGTCAGACACAACTGAGCATGCAATGCTAAGTTAGTATGACCTCATCTTCACTACTTATATCTGCAAAAACTGTGTCCAAACAGTGTTACATTCTGAGGTTCTGGGTGGACATGAGTTTTTCAATCTTTTTCACATCCTTCTGACCTCAGTTCTTACTACTTCCTCAGCTGTGCACTTGCTCATTTACTTTGGTGCCCTGGGTGTGTGAAAATTCACCAGGAAGACAAGGAGAAAGAATTCTAGGCAGAGGAGAAAGAATGTCAGAAGGGCCACAGAGAGCTGAGGCTTACATAGTAATGCTTTATGGGGGTTTGTTGTTGTTATTGTTGTTTTGCCTCACTGTACTTTAAAACATAGCTCAGATGCTATCTCTTTTACAAAGCCTTTCCTGATCTCCCCAAGGACATTTCTATCCCCTCAGTACATGGTACCTACATATTTTGTGATCATCACTTTTACATTTGGATCATTTAACTATTTTCTGGTATTCCCACCAGGCCTATGTGATCCTGTGCACTTCCTCTGTGGGTTGTGCTCCCAGCCCACTACCTGGCACCTGTGAGGTGCCTGGGAGATGTTCTTGAATGAATTTACCCATCTGTATTTAATGCTATAAGATGTGATCACATACATTTCACAGGAGGAGTCGTTTAGTCTTAATCAGATGCTTTTTTGCCTTAGATGAGATAGAGGGCACTTGAACATGGAGGGAGGCTGGGTCGGATCTCCTCCAAGGTTCCTTCTCTCTGGAGGATCTGCTGTTCTAACTACAAGTCTTACCAGTAACAAAACAAAATTTTAAAGCAAATAGACTGAAAAGTGTACCAGCATCTTCTCTTGGTTTCACCTTGCTTTGAGAAGCTTCACCAACTTTGGAAGAGTCAGCACTGAATAACATGAACATCCTACAGAATCACGCAATCATGACTTTGAAAGATGCTAAGACCTCAGAACTAACTGGGAGTAGATAGAGCTTAGGAACAAAGCCGTTCCCCTCCAGCAGATGCACTCGAAAGCCTGGTAGTTTTTTCCATACTCCTTATTTAGACAAAAGGATTTTAAAGAATATAATTTCATGGCCTTTTTTATTCCTATTTCAGTAGAAATAATTTTAAAACCACCTTGCTACAGTTTCATTGAAAATCACCTTTTTCTTTCTGATGGAAAAGAAAAAAACAGGTCTAACTATGGAGAAAAACTAAGAAATGGGACATTCCTCTACATTCTCCTAGAGGTGATCAAAGTACAAGGATATTTTAGAAGAAAGCAAACACTTGATATGTAATACCTTTAAACATTCATTTCTATAATTGCAGTGAGTGGTGTTGAACTATTCATTGGTGCTAATTATCGCATGGTGTTGGCATGTTAGAAAAATTGTCACAGGCTGTAAACAGTTACTTTTCAATTCAAAAGAATGCTTGGAGGTAAAATGCTATTATTCAAATAGCTTGGAAACAAAAGTGACTTAAACACATATTCCATAGCCCCAAGTTAGAAACAGTGTTCCCTTCGTGGTTGTCAAAGGAAATCCCTGTTTCTTCTGGTTGTGGAAGCAACACAAACGCATTTTTATACTAACGGGCACCCTTCAGGGTGACTAGGAGTGAAGGAACTGCATCTCACTGTAGCCAGCAATAACTCATATGGCCAAAATGCAGCTAGTCACAGCCTGTTGCATGTGTTGTTGTGTAGCAGCTCTTTGTAAATTGGGTTATTACTTTTGAGGATGCCATCCTATGCCAGAACTCCCAAGACTTTGTGGAGTTTCTGAGCCATTTCTGTTATTTCTCTTGCCACTGGGGCAGGGTTTCCTAATGTGGGCTCCATGATAGTGTCAGGAAGCCCACAAACTGGGGTAAGAAAACATAGGGCAGCTTTATCTTCTATCTACTTCCAACTAAAACTTAACATTATAAACCACGTCTGTAAGTAGTCAAGAATCTAAAGTGGTATTAATACCACCTGTGACTGTCACCCATAGAAATCTCGTGTCTTGAAGTACTTTTTACTTTTAATCACTTCCAAGTTACTGTGTTGTTGGACCATCTGTTAGATCCCATCAAATGTGCTAATAAAGAAGCATATACAAATTTGTCTTTTAATGTTGTGATAGCTGTATATCCATGTCATCCATTTCGTTTGTGGATTTGTGTTATTTTAAACATTTTTTTTTTCATTTATTTTTATTAGTTGGAGGCTAATTACTTCACAACATTGCAGTGGGTTTTGTCATACATTGACATGAATCAGCCATGGAGTTACATGTATTCCCCATCCCGATCCCCCCTCCCACCTCCCTCTCCACCCGATTCCTCTGGGTCTTCCCAGTGCACCAGGCCCGAGCACTTGTCTCATGCACCCCACCTGGGCTGGTGATCTGTTTCACCATAGATAATATACATGCTGTTCTCTCGAAACATCCCACCCTCGCCTTCTCCCACAGAGTCCAGCATTTAAAAACACTATTCTTCATGAAAAACAAGGCAAACTGAGGAACTGTCACAGAACCAAAGTTTCTAGGGAGACGTGAGAGCAAAATGCAGTGGATACCCTAGATCTTGAAACAAAAAGACGGCATTAATGGGAACACTGGAGAAATCCAAATCAAAGCCTGAGATGTAGTTAATGGTAATATATCAACAACGGTTTCTTCCTCTTAACAAGGGTACCATGGAGATGCCCAGTGTCAGCAGTGGGGCAAACTGAATGAGGGTCATTCGAGAACACTCTGGATCATCTCTGCAACTTTTCTGTTCATCTATCAATAATCTATAGTGGCTTCCCAGGCTTCCCCAGTGGCGCTAGTGGTAAAGAACCTACCTGCCGATAAAGGAGACGTAAGAGATGCATGTTCGATCCCTGGGTGGGGAAGATCCCCTGGAGGAGGGCATGCCAACCCACTCCAGTATTCTCGTCTGGAAAATTCCATGGACAGAGGTGCCTGGCAGGCTACAGTTCATAGGACCAGAAAGAGCTGGACGCAACTGAGCGACTAAGCTCACACACACAGTCTGTAGTGAGTCACACTCTCACTTGATCTGCTGCCGGCTTCCAGAGATGCCGGGGTCAGGTTTTGTATCAACTCAAGGCCTTCGTAGCCTCTTTCTGTTACAGCTCTGAGGAGCTGTGGAGAGAGACCAGTCCAAAGGGAGGGAGAAGTTTTCCAGAGAAGTAAAATAATCTGCAGTGTATTATGGTGGAAGAGGCACGATTCTGGGGTCAGAAAGGTCCAGCTTTGTGTCCCGCCTCTGTCACCAGCTTTGTGCTCCAGGGTCAGAAATTGCTCTGGGCATCCTCTTCGTCTTTGCAAAATGAGGCCCTTATTAATGGCTTTGCCGGGTCATTGTGAGGATTGAGGTTAACGTGGCCACTCTGTTGGTTCTAGCTGGTGTGTTTTCACACCTGTGACATGCCAGGTACCACGTGAAGCATTTTTCATAAGGTATCTAATTTAATCTTCATAACACCTATGTCACACGACCATTTCATAGATGGGGAAACTGAGGTCAGAGGCTCAGCAACCTTGCTGCCAAGGCCACTGCCTGAGCTTGACTTCACATCTGTGCTGGCTGCAGCTCCCTCTGTCTCTGAGGCTGAGCCTTCCCTCCCTTCCCCAGGGCACTTGGTTACAGGATGCTCTTCCCTCTGACTTCTGAAGCCTCTCTCGTCGGTTTTGCGCACCATCCAGATTTGGATGTTCCCCCATGACTGTTGTCCATTATGGTTGGCTTCTCCAGACTTGAGATTACCTGGATGTAAAATGAGGATGTTGTGTGGTCCTCATGGTCTGTCCCTCTACAGAAGGTCCGTTCTACACTTTGCGGATTTTACCTTCTTATTTCTGCTATTTCATGGGGTGTTTACTGGGTCAATGAAACCAACATTTTTCTAATTTGTTTTGAGCAAAGTTGTACATTTCTGTGTCATTCTACCAGATTCCAGAGAAGGAGAAAAACAGAGTTCCAAAAGCCTTCATGACCTGCTAAAACCATAGTGATTAAAAAAAGAGAAAAAGAACCCAGAGGCCACTGTGACATTAACATCTTCCTTAATTGTGATTTTGCTGAGGAATTATTTTAAAAGACCAGGGAATAATTTTATTTTTTGTTTCTTTCTTTGATTAGAGCGGGGACATCATATGTCATGATGTACTTGCCAATTATTTCAAATTGAAGTCTAGCAAAGTTGGGGGAGAGAGGGAAGGGAGTTACTAGTGTCAAGTATTACCTGGACAGGTGAATTTAGCCATAAGATGTAGTCACTGGGTAAGGAGCCTGATTTTCACAAGCAATGTGGGCATGCACTTTAGTGTCAAAATGAGAAAACCACTAACAGCGCTTGGCATGGTTACTTCAGTGGGGGCTTGGGGGTCTGCTGATGGCATGATCTGCTCCCCTGTTTTTCAGTTTTTCCCCTACATCCTGTTGCTGGTGGCCATCCTACTGTACCTGCTCTCCCTGTTCTGGGATTTTGCAGCTGCTCCTCATGTTTGCTCAGATTTGAAATTTGTCATGGAAGAACTTAACAAAGTTTACAATCATGCAATTAAAGCCGCAAAGAGCATACATGACCTTGACTTGAGAGATGGTGCCTGCCCAGTGCCAGAAGTTAATGAGAACATGGGGCAAAGGTAACTCAGCCCCCAGCCCATCAGGATTTGGGAGTATGAGTTTGCTGCCCTTCTCCTGTCCATCTGGGCTTCAGGTTCTCACTACCAATACATGGGGGACTGCCATCCACTTCGTGACACCCGGGGGGAACCAGGAAGGCCTGCCCTCCCCAAATCTCACCCCGCCTGTCTGCCCCAGCAGCAGTCCTCACCTCAAGTCCTTCCCTTGTGGAGTGAAGCATCACTCTCTCATGTTCTCAAGTGCAGGGTGAGTCGCTTTGACCTCCCCCTTCATAGAGAAGCATGGAAGATTATGAGGCTCCTGGACACAGAGAATGGATGTGAGGGAACTAAGGAACAAGTAGATAGCACCTTGTTTTGACCTTCTTCTTTTGTTCTTTGTTATTGACAATAGCAATAATAATATTAGTAGGTCTCATTTTGGTCTTCCCAGATGGCACTAGTGGTAAAGAGTCTGCCTGTCAATACAGGAGATCCAAGAGATGTGGGTTCCATTCCTGGGTCAGAATCCCCTGGAGAAAGAAATGGCACCCCACTCCAGTATTCCTGCCTGGAGAATTCCATGGGCAGAGGAGTCTGGAAGATTACAGTCCATGGGACTGTGAAGAGTCGGACACAACTGAGCACAGGGCTCTTATTTTAAAAAGTACTTAATACAGCTCAGACACCGTTGAGTTTTCCAAAATACATTATCTCATTTAATAGTCAAAACATCATTACAGATAAATGCATTTATTTATCCCTCTCACTGCCACCACCACCCACCCTGCCACCAGCCAGTTGAAAACATTGTCCTGTAGCTTTAAGTGGGAGACCTGAAACCAGGACCAGGTTTGCTGCTAAGTCGCTTCAGTTGTGCGATCCCATAGACGGCAGCCCACCAGGCTCCCCTGTCCCTGGGATTCTCCAGGCAAGAACACTGGAGTGGATTGCCATTTCCTTCTCCAATGCAAGAAACTGAAAAGTGAAAGTGAAGTCGCTCAGTCATGTCTGACTCTTCGCGACCCCATGGACTGCAACCTACCAGGCTCCTCCGTCCATGGGATTTCCCAGGCAAGAGTACTGGAGTGGGTTGCCATTGCCTTCTCCAAGGACCAGGTTTAGTCCACAGGTTAAACCCACACCATCTCAGTCGTCTGCCTCCCACTGCTGGCCTATAGGAGGCAGATGAGTTCTAGTTAGGCTAGAAAAATTGTCTTTATTCCACACACTTGATTGGAAAATTATAGTTTAAAAAAACAGCAGTTGAATAAGTACGATCAAGTTTATGTAACAAACATTTACCATTCACTAGGATGCCAGGAGTTGTGAGATTTGAATGTACACAGTGAAACGAAAATAAATAAATAATAAAGAGAAGAATGCCTGATAGAGACTTCAGGACACTTCTTGCTGGTGATTTTTGTCCTGTGAACTTCAGATGGGTGACTTTGACCTGAGATTCGTTTTGGCTGCAGCATCTCTGGCAGGCACGCAGCTGATTGGCAGTAAATGGTTCTCGGCAGAGGTACTGAGCATATTTTACCGAGTCCCTGGTCGAACGATGGTCAGCAAGCATTGCGGAGGGTGGTTCATGAACTTCCTACCAGACAACATGGAGACAAGTAAGCCACGGCATATGTCGACGTGAATGTCCTAATCAGCTGGAAACTGGTAAGGCTAATCCCAGGAAGAGGAGTAGCGCTTTAGTGCTGCAAACAAAATGCCTTTCTGTGCAGATGGAGCCTCCCAACTACAGAAAGCAAGGACTTGGGGAGTTTTTTGTTTTGTTTTATGGGATGATAATATCAGGGTTAATGTAATATGAATCTCGTCTATGTCCCAATGACTGTTGGACGAGAAAAACATCCCCTGACTGACTCCGGACCCATGGGGGCCTCTTCCTGGCAGTGCCCTACGCTGGGAGAATCGCTGGTGCTTCCGTTCTCATAACCAGGCTCTGGGCCCTGCCGCCTGTCACCCGTGGCCAACTGAGACTCTCTAACCACCATGTGATGCCCTGCGCTGCGAAGGGCAGTGGACCCAAGTGCTGCTCTGGCTGAGAACTTTGTTAATAAGGTAGAGTCCAAAGGATGTTTAATTGAGATTTCCATACAGGAAGGAATGAACCCGGTGAGGAAAGCGGCAGTATAGAACAAGTTAATCCAGTCACTTTGGAGAAGGATGTCTGCAGGGCATTCCTCTGTTATCAAAAGCTTTTGAGACAGGAAGTTTACTAAGGCAAATTCACAGAATAGAGAAGGCTTAAAGTGAGGAAACTTTTTGGCCTATTAGGATCAGAACGTATAAATGACATTTGCCATGACAGAGCCAGAACAACATTGCAACTTATTTATATTCAAGAACGTCTTTGAAAAAATCATTTAATTTTAGAATTGTATGATATCAGAATTGAAGCCATTTGGGAAGAACATTCTAGTATTGATGGGGAATTATAGAATAAATGTTGCAAATGGGTATATCATGAAATAAGCATTATTTCATAAACATTCAAGCCTGACTGAGAATATAAAAAACCTTTTCCCACTTCTAGTCATGTAAATAGATCCCAACTATGTTTACATTTTATACAAAATTCTCAAAAATTACATCCATTGACCTCCCTGTTTTTCCTATTGAAAAGTTAAAATTAATACATTGCTACTAAATAATACTCAGGAGCCTCAAAGTTTATGTGTGGCTCTTAGAAACAGCTGTTTACCTGACCTAATTACATAAGCTGCTCTTTGCCTTTCAAAATATTCACAGAAGCAGATTTTATTTGTGCTTCTACGACGGTTTCTGAGATGGAAAGCTAATGATAAATATCCAGGATGCAAGCAGTGTTTTAAATTATTTTTATTGCATAATATTTAGTACCCTTGAATAATAGTGTGACTTAGAAATGTCAGTAATCTAAATCATAGATTTTGCTGCTTTTATATATCACTGTACCTGAGATGTTTTATTGTAGTTCTCTCCACCTGCTGCTTTGTATAATTTGAAAATTTCCTGAAATATAGTTTTCTATGAAGTGATTTTTTTCCCCAAAAGCCTCAGATTCTTTATAGACTGCCCCTAATTTATAGTTTGAAGTGGATATGTTATTTTAGGAGATCAGGAACTCTTTCAGCCCTGTCACATGTAATTCTTTGAGTAGAGCCCTTAACATCTGTGCATCCCCCCATCCCTACTCTCGGAGTTCCAATAACATCTGTGATGTCCCAGAGGCCAGCTAGTGACTGGCTGTGTGGATGTGAATAAGGCAGGTGCCCACCTTCAAGGAATTCAGAGATGAGTAAAAGGCAGTGCAGACAGAGGCAGGTACCAAGAGGAAGAGCAATAACCACAGTGAAGGTCCTTCCAGAAAATTTCCAGCAAACGCTGTGTTCTTGGGGGACACAATACTGTTTTTCTCTTTCCCATCATTTCTGTAGCTGATAGTTTTGAGAGTCTGGTTACCGCTTTTCCTAGAAGTTCTTTAGCCATGTATCTCCCGGGCTGAAGCTTGAACAAAACAATAACACAGGCAGTGATTTTTAACAGAAAGAGCTACAATCGCTGTTTGTACATTACCTTGCAGGACATGGGGTGAAGGAGTCTTTTGGGCCTAGAAAAGAGAACAACAGTCTTAAAGGCCCCTTGCTGAATCATCTAACTTTGGAGAAAACAAAGCAGAACTTTAGTTCCACCCTGATGCTCCAGGCCGGTTGCATCTATCTGGGACTTATCACCCCCTGTCCAGAAACCTTGCACCCCCTACACCTGCCCAGAAGACTTATCGCCCCCTACCCAACTACAAATGTCATCTCAACAAAAGAATACTCAAAATATCCTGCCTGATTAACATTTCCCTTATCGTTTCCACAAACCTCCCTATAAGTATGAAGCCTCCCTGATCCCTCTCAGCACTCAGCCTGGTCATTAGGCCGACTGTCACCCCTCCTTGCCTGAATAAAGGTAACCTACTTCAGTTGAGGTCGTCGTTCCTTTTCTGCCTCGCCCGAACTATACCCTGCATTCTTGGAGCGGAACCCGGGAGGCAGCGAGGCACTCATCTCACTCTCTCTTACTCTCCCTCCCTCTCATTGTTTTCTCCTTTTCCCCGGAATCTGGGAGCAGGAACATCCTCCTAGCTCACTTTTCTGCCAAGGCTCTTAAGTTCCCCTCGGGGACGCCTAGTGCCTTCGTGAGTGGTGCAAGCCTTGTGCTAAGGCTTCATTGATGCTTTGCCATACCCCCAGGCCTCAGCTTTACCCTCTTTTCTCTCTCTCTGATGACCTCCAGAATAGGGACCTCTTGCCATTCTACCGCTTTACATGCAACACTCCACTCAAGCCGGCCCCTGGATTAAGGTAAGATCCGATCCGGACGGAGTTCTACAGGAGCCCTAGAGCTCAGTCCTCTCCAGGTCCCAGGGACCCCTGGCCCAGGGCCACTCTGTAGGCGATGGTGGGGGATGCTCCACCTCGACACAGAGCTCTCTTCTCATAACTCCTATTGCGACTACAGGTGACGACTCGAGTTCCCAATAGGAGCTTCTGCTTGCCTTTCAATTATGGGGTCTGGCCAATCTGTCCCAAAAGATTCCCCTCTGGCCTATGTTCTCAAAAATCTCAAACCACTCTCACTCACTGAACTCAAAGCTAACCGCTTAAAACAACTCCGTACAGATTTGGAATCAATACCAATTAGACAATCAAGACCGCTGGCCTGAAGTCGGCACATTTGACTTTAACATTCTCCAAAATCTCACTGACGTCCTTAAACGGAATGGCAAGTGGTCGGAGATCCCCTATGCCTAAGTCTATTGGGCCCTTTGGAGCAGGCCCTCCCTATGCCAGGCCTGCTCCACCCACGAGGTCCTTCTATGCACCTTGCCTCCCAAGCAAAAGGGCTCTTCTTCTTCAACTAACCGCAGACCACAACCTTCCACACCCCCAGAGTTCGACCCTGCAGATGAGCCCCCTACCTACCCACCACCCCACAACCCTCTCCTCCCCCTTCATCCAACTCACCTACTGGCACCGAAATTTCTCCTGACTCCCCCTTGGCCCCACTACCCCATCTCCCCGACTCCCCATCCCCCCTTCCTTTCCCCGCTTCCACACAAGTTCCCCCTGAGAGAGGTGGCAGGACCAGAGGGCCTGACCCAAGTCCATGTGCCATTTTCATTGTCAGATATGAGCCAGATAGAAGAAAAGTTAGGATCATTTTCTGAAAATCCTACCAGATACAGAAAAGAATTCCTGAGACTCTCCCAGGCCTATAACCTCACATGGAGTGATGTATATTATATCCTAAATGCCACTCTCACCCCAGATGAAAAAGACCATATCTGGCAAGTGGCAAAAGCCCATGCTGATCATTTACATAACCAAGACCAGGACAGCCCAGTTGCTGATGAAGTGGTGCCTCAGTTAGATCCCCACTGGACTTACCAGCCCGGTGACCCAGGTATCAGGAGACTCAATCATATGATCACCTGCATTCTGGAAGAAATGCAGAGAAATCTCATATCCATGTCAATTATGATAAAGTCAGAGAAATTACCCAAGGGGCAGATGAAAATCCAGCCTTATTCTTGGCACGCCTCACAGAGGCAGTCCAGAAGTATACCAACCTAGATATCACTACCCCTGATGGGTTACTCTACCTTCACGTTCAATTCATTAGCCAATCTGCCCCTGACATCAGACGCAAGCTTCGACAACTAGAAAAGGACCCTGAGACCCCCCAAAGAGACCTTCTAGAAGTAGCCTTCAAGGTGTTCAATAATAGAGAGGAGGAGGCTAAGAGAGAAAAAGAATGTGAAGGAAAAGCTAAATATGCCTTTTTGGCAGCAGAAATTAAGGGAAGAGATCAGCCTGGCCCAAGTCATCCCAGAACGGGGCTTAAGACTCCCCCTGGACCCTGCTTCCAATTCAACCAGTCAGGACACTGAGCAAAGGCATGCCCAAACCCATGGCCCCCCACAAAAGCATGTCGAACCTGTGTCCAATGGGGACACTGGAAGATGGACTGTCCCCAGGGATGCCCTGGCACCCCTGGGGAGGTCCCCACCTCCCAGACCTGGAGAGTGGAATGTCCACAGGGACGCCCTAGTGCATCTGAGGAGATCCCCACTTCTCCCCAGAACCCCAGCCAACTCTACAAGAGTTGTTCCAATGATAGGGCCCAGGTTCCAGCCCCCCAGCCCATGTCCTGAACACAAGCTCAAAACTTAGGGTAGATGGGGTAGTGGCCAGAAAAAAGACCTCTTTTATAATAGACCCTGGAGCCACTTTCTCTCTCTTAACTTCCTACTCTGGCCCAACTCAAGACTCAGAACTCACAATCAAGGGGGTCTCTGGAGTTCCCCTAAGGCAAAAATCAGCCCTCCATTACTCTGTCAATTTCGAAAATCAACCTTATACACTCATTCCTCATAATGCCTCAGTGCCCGATGGCACACCTAGGGAGAGATTTGTTTCCAAATTGGGAGTCTTTATTACCATACCCCCCTCGATACAGTCTCTATATTCTGCATGCAGATGGCACCTGGACAGTCCCTATCCTTCACCCCTGAGCTTCCCTTGGATCTACCCGCCTTAGACCCCCAAGTCTGGGACACTGATCACCCATTCACAGCCAAACATCATCCCCCAGTCCACATTATCCTAAAAGATCCCTCTACTATAATCACCCAACAGTAGTACTCCCTCACCCCAAAGGCCCACAAGGGACTTAAGCCTATCATAGACCATCTTCTTCAAGCCTCTATCCTAATTCCTACCCATTCACCACACAACACCCCTATTCTGGCAGTAAGGAAGGGACCAAACTCTTGGAGACTGGTCCAGGACCTGAGAAAAATCAATGAGGCTATTATGCCGACATTCCCAGTAGTCCCTAACCCTTACACCCTTCTGTCTACCATACCCCTGACTGAAACCCACTTCACAGTATTAGATCTCAAAGACGCTTTTTTCACCATCCCCCTCTACCCCCCTCCCAATCCCTTTTTGCCTTCACCTGGCAAGACCCCAAGAATCACGTTTCCGAACAGCCAGCGTGGACAGTTCTCCCCCAGGGGTTCAGAGACAGTCCCCACTTTTTTGGACAGGCTTTACAAAAGGACCTACAGACACTCGACCTATCCCTGAGTCATCTCCTCCAATATGTAGATGACCTCCTCCTTTGTAGCCCAACCCGAAAACTGCCTCCAACATACTGCCAAACTCCTTGGGACCCTGGGATCCTGGAGTTATCGGGTATCCCAATCTAAGGCCCAAATAGTCCAGACAAAAGTCACCTACTTGGGGCTTTCCATATCCCATCAACAAAGAACTATTCCCCCAGATAGAATCCAGGCCTTAATTAACTGTCCACTTCCAAAAACAAAAAGGGAACTCCTGTCTATCCTCGGCCTCCTAAATTTTTTCCGTATCTGGATCCCCAAATTCTCCCTCATTGCAAAGCCACTCTATGAGGCAACTAAAGGATGTCTGGATGAGCCCCTCTTTAATCCCTCCTCCCTGGCCAATCCTCTTCACCAGCTCACCCAGAGCCTCCTCCGGGTGCCAACTCTCCACCTGCCAGACCATTCTTCCTCTTTGCACATTCCAACCAAGGACAGGCCCTGGGGCTTCTATGTCAGCGGGCTGGAGACACCTGGGCTCCCATAGCCTATCTGTCAAAATAGCTGGACATGGTGACCAAGGGGTGGCCTCCCTGCATACAGGCCATGGCTGCTATCACAGCCTTCGTACCTGAAGCAAATAAACTCTCTAGACATGCTCCTTTAACAGTCTGTTCTCCACACACCTTCCGAGACTTGCTATCACATTGGGCTTTCCTCTCCCTTCCCCCTTCCAGGGTATAGGTCCTACAGGTCCTTTCTCCTCGACCCTCAGCTCTCATTCTCCCCCTGCTCTCCGCTTAACCCCGCCAGCTTATTACCCATGTCCTCTACAACAGACCCCCTCTTACACAGCTGCAGCCTAACAGTAGATCTTACCCAAAACCCCTTCCAACATGTAACAGATCAGCCCATCCTAGACCCAGACACCCCACACTGGTTAGTTGATGGCAGTTCTCAAAAATCCCCACCCTTTGCAGCAGGATATGCCATCATCCTTCGTCACAATCACGGAACCCAGACAACTGAAGCTTCACCGCTGACACCTCACACCACCTCCCAACAGGCAGAACTGATAGCTCTCACCAGAGCTTTAACTCTGGCTAAAAATCTAAGGGTTAACATCCACACAGACTTCAAATATGCCTATAACATACTTCACTCAAACATCCTAATATGGAGAGAAAGAGGTTTCCTA